>NC_062966.1:36828786-36894820 GCF_023119035.1 Salvia hispanica | reverse complement strand
CAACCTGAAAAAAATTTTTCCGAGTGACTAATTTTTCCTTCTTTTCGATAAAATTAGTGATAGTAGTATAATTTTAAAGTATTGTGTAATAATTCTTTCTTATATATTTTTTTCTGTAGCGAATATATGTAAAAAATATTGTGACAAAAAGAGAACGAATACTTATTGAATTAGCGCTATTGTCATAATTAATTTGAATCGAATGTCAATTCGCATTATTAGATGGCTCAATTTCTTATTTAGCCAATTTCTATTTTTATTTCATGCACCATCTATCTTATGTATTAATGTATATTTTGTGTAATAACAAATCAGCATCACATGTAAGATGTCCACTTAATTGTTGTGCATATCTAATTCATATATATTCAACGTACATCTTTGCGTAAACATATTGTGAAGAAAAAAATAATCCACGGGATATATAATATGTCAAAATATAGTTTGATGTTGATATGGTTTAAGGTAAAAATTAGTCCAAAAAAATAAAAATGCAAGAACATGGCAATGTGAGGTATAATAATTGCTTGACGAGGAGCCCAAAAATGCAAGAACATGGGTAGAATTTGACTTAACAAAAAATTAAAGAGAAATATTTAAATATAATGAAATTCGGCGAACCTTGTAATTATGGTCAATGCAAGTAAGCTAAATAAAAGGACATTATTATTATTATGCACAGTGAAGAATACATTCTTACTTTTTTCTAGATATTCCGCAACTGTGTCATCATATAGTCTACATTTATTTTTAAAATAATAAACCCCTAATTTCAGTGACATGGTCGTTGGTAATTATGTCAAAGTACAATTAAATGGGGTGTACCCATTGAAACCTTAAATTATTATTTATCACGACATTGTACTACTTGACAAGAATTAATGGAGCAGTTGCATTTCAACATTTGTTGAGCAGAATCAACATATGAATTAATTAATAATTTGCATCATTAGGAGCCTAGGAGGTCAATATTAGTGTGTAATTATTTATTTATTGGCCGTTTTCTTAATTGGATGGTATCGTAATTCTTAATCGTGGAAAACTGCCTTAGTCGACTAATCCCATCTAATCTTCTGGTCCAATAAATAAATAAATAAATAAAATAAACACTATTGAAGTAGACAAACTTAGAATACCTTATAATGCAATGGAAATTTTTTAGTAGTAATGATAATTGGCCAAAATTGTAATTTCTTTTCAAGTTTTAGTTCATTGGAAAATAACCACTGAAACGACCTAACTGTTATGTACTGCGTCAACCCAATTAGAGTTCCTCAATCTCGATCAAAATTTATTGATTTTAATAAGAAATTAATCTTTGATAATTTTTTCAATGACAATTAATTTAATAAGGATGTATACACCACACACTTGGATCCATTCGAGTAATCGAGTTTGCCCCTTTTCTTTTAATAATTGTGACGAGTTTGGACAAGAAAATGGAATAGTAATAGACGAAATGTTCTAAATCATAACTTGTATCGATTAAACAGTGTTCAAATTTTCAAAATGCTAATACATTTATGCATGGAAGTTGTTTTTCATGCAAATGATGATTACAATATTGGATAATCATGCCATATTTAAACCTCACGTAATATGTTTGTAGGCTATATTTCACTTCATGTCAAATTACTCAATATTGTGAATTAGACAATTTTTCTTTAGCGGGCTACTGCATATCCTGATTGAATACCCCTTGCAATATTGCCGGATTGCAATATTGCCAGACTAGTATGTGGGGGCTATTCGGGATTGAGGTTTCAACCTTTAATTGCATAAGTGAATGAGACAATTTAGACTTGATAAACCTTTTTTTGCAGGGATAGAGATATGAGCTGAAGAAGTTGCAAGGACGTGTTTGGGCTGACCATTTACTAACCCCACAATCTTATTTGGACCCATTGTTTAGGAGTAAAAAAAAATAAAATTGTCACCAATTTTAGATTAAATGGGGGCGAAAATTGTTAAATTAGAACATCTTTTTTAATTAGAATATTGATTTACCTATTGATCGAGATCCAATTCCAAAATAAATTAGAATCACAAGAGCATCCACAATGGCAATAGGTCAGCCACTCTCTCTCTGCCACGTCATCAACACTAAAAATTCATCAGTCACATCATCATTTTAATCAAATAGGCTAGTCTAAGGTCAGCCACAGGCTAGCCGCAATAAAAATAATTCAAAAATAACTACATTTTACGGAATTAAATTTACGAGACATATACGGGAAAATTCATTAATTTCATTTTAAAAAAAGTACTCCCTCCGTCCCATAAAAGTTGAGTCGTATTCCTTTTTAGTCTGTCCCAACAAAGTTGAGTCATTTCCTTTTTAACTAAAGACAAAACATCTAATCACTTTTATTTTATTCCATCATTTACTTTACTCTCTCTCTCTTATCTTTCCTACTTTTTTCATCTCTCCTATTTATTTAATATAAAATTCTTAATCTCCGTGCCCAAAAGTTTTGTCTCAACTTTTATGGGACGGAGGGAGTACATTCATTTAAAAAAAATACATAATAAAGAATAAAACTATCGCAAAATCGTCTAAAAATGAAGTAGGATTGGTAAAAATCCGGGCAAAAAAATTGGGTGTATTTTGTCTCTCGATCCGGATATTGTATATGGAAACTGCCATTTTATTTGACAGCGATTTTAAAACCGACAGCATCCCTGCACTGGGGGATTTGGCTCTTGTATTCGTCACTCTTCAACCAATGGAGTAATCCCAAGCAACCACTCCAAATTCCCAATTCGCCAAGCCCTAATTTTAATTTATCAATTCTTTGTCAGACTGGTAATATAGTATTGATTTATCTAGTCACGCGCCATCACCACGCACTTCGAGTGCAGATAGGATTACTTCATACAATATTGGAAGCTGACAAAGCTTGATCGATGTAATCGCCCCACATTTTGGTATTTAAATTGAAACCCCATTCACCTAACAAGAAATGTTGTCCAAATTCCAATTCTTGAAAGCATCAGCCACATTTTTTGCCCCCACACCTCCAAAGAGGCATTCTTTCCACCAGATTGTTTCGTTCAGGGCGAAGCTCGGATCGCGGATGGGGTCGGCTTCCTATACGACGTCGTCTAAGTTGCTTTTCCGGCAGCTTTTTGAGAAGGAGTCTTCCACCTACACCTACCTTCTCGCCGATGTTTCTCACCCGGATAAACCGGCTCTGGTTCGCTTCTTATTTGACTTAATTCATTGAATTTTTGTGTGTTTGTGTTAATTGGTCTCTCTATTTGTTTTAGTTGAAATTACACTGTTTTCTCATTCAATAATTGTATTATACTTACTACCCTACTGGACTGGACCACTTTGAGGAAATTGATGGCTTAAAAAGTGACTATGGCTTGTTTTTCTTTGCCTTACTTTTGCAGCTTCTGATTTTCTGTTTCTTTCCTGGCAAAAAAGCAATGGCTTTATGCAAATTTTGCTCTTATCTTACTGGAAAATTGATTGTAGTTTTGTGGTGTTGTGTGTATGTTAGGATTCTGGATTATGAAGATTAAGGTCTAGTTGTGTTGTTGGTAATACAAAAGAATGTGATGCATATGATCAGAGTTTCCTTTATACTAGATATAGAGCTTTCTGGCTTGCTTACATTTTTTAGTTGAATTCTTGACTTTAAGTACTTGTGTTTCGTAATATTCGTGCAGTTGGTAGACCCCGTGGACAAGACCGTGGATAGGGATGTGTCTCTTGTGAAAGAGTTGGGTTTGAAGCTTATTTATGCAATCAACACTCATGTACATGCAGATCATGTCACTGGCACTGGCTTGCTGAAGGTTAGTTTAGTCCTAAACGTTTGTATTCTCCAAATGCCAGAAATTTACACTTCTTTTGTGTTTCTCTTTCTCTTTTCAAAATCTTAAATGTGATGGAGTTCTAAGTATTTTGTGGCTTCATCATTTTTTGACTTGTTTATGTTCTGCAGAGTAAGGCTCCTGGTGTAAAATCTATCATTTCAAAGGCAAGCCAAGCGAAAGCTGACCTTTTTGTTGAACCCGGTGACAAAATCTGTTTTGGTGATCTCTTTCTGGAGGTATATGATATTACATATACTATTTGTATGTACCACAAGCTACATAATGTGATGTAAACCCGGATGTATGCAATTGATGAAGTAGCATGCAGTTTGTTTGAATGTAAGGGAGTTAACAACTCAAGTTTTAGCTTGGCCATTTGGTATCTCGTGCCAGTTTACTTTCGTAATCACATGGCACACTGTGTTTGTATCTTTAGCTTTGCAAGAAGTATGCTCTAGATATTCACATATATTTTATCAAGAAACTCCCATTGGTTGATGAAGTTGCTGTTATCCTGGCCTTACTTTGATAAAATGTAAATTGAAGTGTTGGACTCACTCTGAGAGAGTTGGTCTTAGAATTGCTTGTGACTTTGTCTGTTTAGTAGCTGTATATTGCATTGTGTGATCTTTTCTATCACCTGACTTGTAGATTTTATCTTTTGCATCACCCTCCTATAGTCCTATAATATTGTCATTTGCAGGTGCGTGCAACCCCTGGTCATACGCAAGGTTGTGTTACTTACGTCACAGGTGATGGGCCTGATCAGCCTCAGCCAAGAATGGCCTTTACCGGTGATGCTTTATTAATTCGTGGATGCGGCAGGACAGATTTTCAGGTACCTTTTTCTCCACTATAAGCATGTGCACCAAGCTGATCCTCATGGTGAAGCATTCTCAACCTCAAATCAAAGTTGTGTGCTCTCATTACCCCAAACTCGGACCAATTTCTTTGATCACAAGTTTTAATCACATGAGGCTGGTGGTCCACACAAGGGATGCTTACACCAATATCCTCATTTTGTGCGCAGGGTGGAAGTTCCGATCAGCTTTATGACTCAGTTCATTCTCAGGTAAGAATACTGAACAAATATCATAATTCAGAAACATAATTGAGATTTTGTTTTCTGATACTCTCCGACTATTTGGTCATTGTAGATCTTTACATTGCCTAAAGATACGTTTGTGTATCCTGCTCATGACTACAAGGGATTCTCAGTAAGTATACATCCAACATTTGTTGCCTTTTCTCAATGCATAGTTGCTTACATACGTGCTTGTGTTCCACTAGGCGAGCACTGTCGGAGAGGAGATGCAGTATAATGCCCGCCTCACGAAAGATAAGGTTATTTCGAATAAAATCGCCACTCCATTGATTTTTTTCACATCTCTCCATTGCATAACATTAGTTTATTCACTAATACATTTGATTTCTGGTGTTGTTCAGGAAACATTCAAAAACATAATGGCAAGTAAGTATTGCTGATAAACTCAAATTCATCATATCAGCCAGTTTCAAGAAGTGCTGATAAACTCAATTTATATTTTGCAGATTTGAACTTGTCATATCCCAAAATGATAGACATAGCCGTCCCTGCCAACATGGTTTGTGGTTTGCAAGATGTTGAAGCCAAAGTTGCCTTATAATTTGTGAAATGAGTCTTGTAATCTCTGTCTGAAGATCATTGTTGTGAAAAAAATGCTGAATAAAGTTATGATATGAGACTGAAACATGAAATATTTGTTGGATTATATAACTACTTATTCATTCAAAATATTGATTGTCATCCCGATTTATAATTTCATCACTAATTTTGCATGGTATTGTGATTAGTTTTGTACATTTTTATGAACTCATTTTCTTTACATATGCTTTCTTTATCTTCCTGACTATGCATTTAATTTGTTCTTGCAATATGTTTGAAGCAATTTTAATTCGATAGTGATGCTTGTAACCAAAAAAACCTATGCTATTTCTAAAGTAGATTTCTTTATTAAATTAGTTTTATTTCATTGTCTGATCATTTCTTAAAAGAAAAAAAATCGATAATACTATATTACAGCAACAATTGGACAAAAAAAATGCCAATAAGAGAATAAAAAAGATCACACGATTTTCAAATTGTATCTTTGTGCAATACATGCCACACAAAAATATTATCAAAAAATATTTTATTGATGTTCTAAATCATAATAATATTTTCGTAATAAACCCTGCGACATTAATGAGTAGTACTTTATTGAATCGAGCAGTACTAAAATCATTAAATCAACATCTATATGTTTTTTTGTTATATTCATTGGTTGTTGTATAGTTATTTAAATAACACGATTTCACAAGGAAATACCTATTGATTCGATGAATAACTGATCATAAGTAAAATTTTATAAATCCAGATTTTTTTTCGGTAGTAATGATGAAATTATGTATTATTGGTAGCATATGAAAATGAAATTAATGCCACAATTATATAAGTAAAGCTGTAAAAGTCTAAAGTATTCAAGTGTCTTAATATGTATGTGTACATATTTTATAAAAAAATATGAAACTAATAATCATGTCATAAAAAATAAAAAATACACTACATATTTTAGTAAAATTTAATACTATCACACGATTGCATCCGAACATGATTTTCTTTTAAATTAATTAATTACATATACCGTATACGTACAACAATATTAGTGTGTTAAAATTGAACTTTTGTTATTGTGAGAACTTGAAAGTAAAATGTTCTATAAAGTTATTACCAAAAAAAAAGTTTTATTAAGTTATCATATTTGCAGTGAAAATTATTTCTTAATTTTTAAATAAGAAAGATTTTTATTGGAATATTTTCATATGGAAATATATATTGAATTAATTAGCATAAGAGAAATTTTTATTAGAATATTTTCATATGGCAATATATAATCCGTATTTAATTAATTAGAATTAGAATATGACCCTAGCGATATATATTTATTGAATTTATTATCATTATCAAAATATCAATGGCGATTACATGAATGGCAGTTTAAGTGAAGATCGTAGATAATTAAATAAATAAATTAATTAAACACAACGACGACTACCAAATATAGTCAAATAATTATTAAGATTTTTTTTCCTTAATTAAGAAATTAGAGAGTCAGCATCACAGGCTGTCGGAATATCGGCGGCCACGATCTTCTCTCCCCATTTTATTTATAAATTTTATTCATTTATTTATGGAGAATCCAATTCCCAGCCTCCTTCACTCTTTCCTTCATCCACTTCACGCTTTATTCGCAGTTCAACTGCGACACTGCTGCAGGCGGCCAGGAGAGTGTGGGGTTGTTTAAACTCTCCGCTTAAAAGTAAAGTTTGTTTCTTTTTTGGATATGGATCTTTGATTTTATTTTTTTTGCTGAACAATTGCTGCTGTTTTGGGTTTTCTGTTTATGGATTATACTTGATGGCGATGGCTCAGTTTGAATTTTCAATAAATATAAATTTAATATATTGCGTTAGGTATCCCTCTCAAGAAGCATGTGAATGCTAATAAAGTTTGAATTTTTATATCTTAATACATCTTAGGCCTTCTTTTGATAAGATATAGCTCTTGAAAATTAGGACCCTCTCTTTAATTTTGCTTTAACTACAATGCCAAAAGATTCTTCTTCATTGTGAAAGGGTGAAATCAACAGGGGTAAGATAATTGACTTTAACACTTGGGTGCAGCTGCCTTGTTTGATCAATTTTAATGGGCTATATGCATTAGGCGTGTAGCTTATTAATTGTCATTAATTAGTTGAATTTGTATCTTCATAAGTTGTGGAAAATATCTTTTGGATAGTTTTTATTCACATTTTCTTTTGCTTTTCTGGAAGTTGCACAGTAGACAGGTTAGTATTCTTGAATGTGCTTCAATATAATGATTTAAGTTGCTCACTTGGAGCTCTTGAATTCTGGTTATGTGAGTAGCTTCCCATCACGAGATTTGTGGATTTCGGTGATAAATTTACATGATGTTCTAACTGAAAAAATGTTCTTTTGATTACTTGTGAGCATTCTTGTAGTTTATGGAGAATGACTCAGTATCAATACTTGTTATATAATGTGTTCATATGGCTTGCTTTAGTGGAAATTTTAATTTCAGCCAAGTTTTTTTCTTATAATCTACTCTGCACAGAGTCACAGACTTAAGTTTACGTGAACGGAGATGGTGGCGCAGGGATTTACTGTTGACTTAAACAAACCCCTTGTTTTCCAGGTAAAATGCGCTGGTTTTATTCGTGTTTCTGAAAACTGAAACTTTTCCACTTTTTGCATAAAGCATAGTAAAACCTTTCTTTTTTTCTCTTCCATCAACCTAGTCTCATAACTCATTCAGTCATCTCGTTCTTCTTGTTTCTAATCTATTTGTCTGAACTTTCATAGGTCGGCCATCTTGGTGAAGATTATCAGGAGTGGATTCACCAGCCAATTGTATGCAAAGAAAGCCCTCGATTTTTTGGAAATGACGTCGTGGAGGTATTGATGTGCAGCCAATCACTTAGAAAAATAATGTTATAGCTACAAAATTGTTTTCAATAGTTTCTTGGGGAGTCATCTCTGGGCTACATCAGTTACTCTTTTCTTTGAACAGTTTTTGACGAAGAATAAATGGTGGTACATTCCTGTTATTTGGCTCCCGGTAGTCGGTTGGTTTCTCTCAATGTCCATTTACATGGGTCGTACAATTCTTGATGTGGCATTATGGGTAGCATTTGGCATTTTTACCTGGACATTGATGGAATATTCGCTACATCGATTCCTTTTCCACATTGAGACGAAGAGTTATTTGTGAGTTTCCTCACACCTTTTTCCAACTAATAGTCTCTGTGTGTTCGAACAGTCTTTGTGCATCTCAATTTGTATAATCTTGTCTTTACCAAACACATCCAAAATTTTAACAACTTGCAGGGGTAACACACTTCATTATCTACTGCACGGCTGTCATCATAAGCACCCTATGGATGGTCTGCGCCTCGTTTTCCCACCTGCTGCCACTGCAGTTCTTTTATATCCAGTATGTTTCTTATTAATGCCTCTCTTGCATTTTTTTTCCTTTAAAGAATGATACACTCTTTTTTCCAGCCAATGCTTCTCTACTTATGATCGTGTCCTTCTTCATAATGCAATTTAACTCAAAATCAACATTACTTGCTGATATTGCTACTTTCTCTTGCAAATTATGAAAGCCTCGAGTTCTAATTTTCAACCTGTTACCAATACCAATTGCAGTTATGGAACTTAGTTAAATTGTTGGCTACTCCCACCACTGCTCCTGCTTTATTTGCTGGTGGACTTCTGGGATACGTGATGTATGATGTTACTCATTACTACGTGCACCACGGGCAGCCCACCAGTGAATATCCAAAAAACCTCAAGGTAAATAGTAATGCTTATCTGTTAGAGTTCTGTTCCGTTTTGGCTGTCCTCATCCTTGTTCTTGTAAACATAGGAAAGAATAATTGTACCTCTCTTTCGACCAAATAGGCCGTTTTTCCAAAGAGAGACAATAACGCCACTCTCCTTTCTCCTTGTGCAGAAATATCATCTAAACCACCACTTTCGCATCCAGGATAAGGGTTATGGCATTACTTCCTCGTTCTGGGACAAGGTCTTTGGAACTCTACCCCCATCAAAAGTCGAAGGGAAGAGTAGATAATTTTTTGTTTTAGATTCTTTCTTTAGTCATATTAGCTACCAAAAATGCCTTCTAAAAAAAAGAGCTTTTTGCATCCACAGTTTGGTTCGTCCAGCTTTAAAATGTACGTCGTGCCTCCTTAGCAACTTGTGTGTCCAACTGTATAAATTGTTATGGATTTTGTGTTTAGATGGAGTTCCCCCTTCTTAGCTAACTTGTTTAGGAACTGGTATTATCAATATGTACATTTTTTTTCAATCTATTCAATTTCAAGTTTTTATTGCAAAGTGAAATCTGAAACACATCACTTATACTAATAAACATAGCATATCTTGTCAAACTTTTACATTACTAAGCATAGAGATTTGTTAGTGCATCATGCTGTTCTCTCCACCATGGTTCATCAATGGCAGAGTTGGAATGCTCTGCTCATGTCTGAAGAAATTACCAGGATCAACTTTAGTCTTCACCTTCACAAGTCTGTTGAAATTGTCCTTGAAATACCTCGTGCCCCATGAGTTCGCCTGTATGAAACTCGATCTGTTCTTGTTCATTCCCAGATCAAGATCTCTGTAGTTGACGTACGCCTCTCTGGGGAACGTGGAGGCGTACGAGGCCATGTAGTTGTACAGCCTCCTGATCCAATCCACATGCTTCGCTGCCGTCTCTGGCTTATCGTCTGTCCAGATGCTCATGTACTGGATCATGAATATCACGCCCTTCCTGTGCGGGAATGGAATCTCGGATTCCGGAATATTGGCCATCATCCCTCCGTAAGGGTTGAAGATTATAAATGGGATATCTTCTTCAAGCATCTTCTTCCACAGCCCTAGCAGCCCATCTTCAGGTATGGGAGTTCTGATGAAGTCTGACTTGGCTTTGAAGTAGCTTTTGGAGAGAGATATCCCCTGTAGGAGAATCTCGGGTTGCGCGTTTCTCGGAAAGCCTCCAATGTAGAGCACGGATTGAATCCAGCTCATTTCCGTGCAGTCTTTCTCGGTTAGTCCCAATTCCGGGAAGCTCTGTTGCATCACCTGGAGCAATCTGTCGGATCTTCCGAGGAAGACGGCGTTGTAGAGAGTTTGGACCGTGCGATCGTCTTTCCCGGCACTCTGCACCTTCCGTATGATGACTCTCATGAAGAGATCTTCGTCGACTTTGTCTGCGATTTGTTGCCATTTGTAGAGAATCTTCGTGGCGCCTTGCTCGAGGGTCTTGGGAATAGAGAAGACCGTGACAGTTTCCGGGACCAGGACGAGCTTGACCTTCCAGGCGAGGATGATGCCGTAGCTGGCGCCTCCGCCACCTCGGATGGCCCAGAAGAGGTCCTCGCCCATAGACGCCCGGTCGAGGATTCTACCGCTGGCGTCGACTATTCTTGCGTCGATCACGTTGTCGGCTCCGAGGCCGTATTTCCGCATCATGGTGCCGTAGGCGCCGCCGGTGATGTGGCCGCCTATGCCGAGGCTAGTGCACAGGCCGGCCGCGTAGCCGTGGGTCTTGCTCCTCTGGGAGATCCTGTAGTAGAGTTCCCCCATAGTGGCGCCGGCCTGGGCCCATGTGCTGTTGCTCGTAAGGTCGACAGTGATGGAGCGGAGCTTTGACAGGTCGAGGACGATGAAGGGCTCGTCCGCCGTGGTGGAGATGTAGGAGAGGCACTCGTAGTCGTGGCCCCCGCTACGGACCCGGAGAAGGATGCCGAGGTCCTTGGCGCAAGTGACAGCGACTTGGACGTGGTTCTCGGTGTAGGGGGTGAAGATGAGCGTAGGTTTGGGCACGGTGGAGACCAGGCATCGGAAATTCTGCGCGGAGGATTGTAGGAGAGGGGCGAACGAGGCGTTGCCGGGGGCGAAGAAGGCGGCAGAGAATGGGATGGAGAGCTCGGAATTGAGAGTGATGCATTGGTAGAATTTGTCTGGGATGGTTTGGGAGGATGCAGGCAGAGATAGTGCAAGAATTGCTAGGTTTAGTATGAGAAGGATTGAGTTAGGAGATATCATGTTTGCTTGGTTTTGTTATAAAAGAAAGAGGGGAGTATATATGGATTTTGATGGTCTCTATGCTTGATGGTTATGTACAAGATTTGGACATTTATGGCCTAGTTGCAAAGAATTTGTTGGCCACAATGAGCTTTTAGATTTGAGGTTTGTTTTAGATTGTCTAAATCATTTTATTTGCCACTACAAACGACTAAATAATTTTGTTAATCTCAATAGATTTTTTCAGAAACTTATGCCCACTTTGAAAATTGAAACTTGGCAATGAAGTGTTTGCCCCTGTATTATCATGCCCACTTTTATCAGACAAATCCCACTTAGTTTAATGCATTTCTTGTCATAGTTTAGTGCAAAATAGTGTTGTAAACCAAATTAGTCATATATAAAAAATTACTTCTACTTAGTAGTACTTTTTTAGAGATTAGTCCCAAGAATTAAAATTATTAGTAGTAAACTATTTTAGGTCCCTAATTAATGAAATGATTGCTGTTCTTATTTTTATCTTTGTGATAGCTCGAACCTAGAGTTGTCAACTGGCCCGGCCCAACTCAGCCCAGGCCCTGCCCATCTATGAAACGGAGTGGGCCTGGACTGGGCTCAATAGTTGAAATGGGCTCCATGTGGGCCATTTTGTAAATCCAGGCCCGGCCCAGGCCCAAGACCAGCCCACCTTATATAATTTATATTTTTAATGTAATTAATCATTAATAATAATATATTTCCCGATTTATGCATGTAATCTTGTGCATGAGTCATTCTAATATTTTATGTATTGTTCTAATTTTATAAGATTTCACTGAATAGATTTAATATATACCCAAGTTCTCAACTAAATCCACATGAATGCAATATTCCATATTGACGGTATACAATTTTTTTCTTATATTTATTTTTGTCTAAGATGTATAAAGGATGACTGTGAGGTTTATTTTTAAAACTACTACTCATAGCTTTGATATTCAAACCTCAATCTCTAATAAATAACTATAGAGTAGGATTTTAAAATTTATTAGTTATTTCATAGAATAACTTATATATCATCATCTATTTACAAATGTGGTTCTTCATTTAGTAAAGAATGAAAAATGATATTAGTACTAAGTCAGTAAATGAACTTAATCATTATTTCAATTTTGATTTCGTGTAAGTGAGACATAATACTTTTAGAATCTCTTTAATCTACATAAATAAAAAAAATCAAATAAAGTCCGCCCCGCCCTAGGCCCAGCCCAGTCCCACTTGTGTCACACCCAACCCCTCTGACGTATATCTTATACTCCCTCCGTCCACGAATAAGAGTCCCGTTTTTCCATTTTGGTCAGTCCACGAATAGGAGTCCCGGTTCATAATTACCATAAATGGTAAAGAGACCCCACATTTCACTAACTCATTCCACTCACATATAATTTAAAACTAATATATACAAGTGGGACCCCTATTCCACTAACTTTCTTCCACCCACTTTTCTTAATATTTCTTAAAACCCGTGCTAGATAAACGGACATTCTATTCGACTTGAATGGAGTAATAAACAAACAACTCATGTAAAATAAAAAATGTGATTTATATATACATGAATAAAAGACTAATTATCTATCTGAACGCACAACCCACTCTACAATCTATAATCATCGCTCCTCCTTACACGAAAAGTTCGATCACTCATCCTTTGAATTTATTTGTTTCTCTTCCATGTACTCCATATTATAAGGAAATCCTCGTAATATATTTACTAGCATCATGTAAGCCGATTTACCCAATGACACTTAAAAAAATTGACACAGTTGCCTACATGTGTCTTTATGAGAATGAAAGTAATTTAGTAGGAGTATATATATTTGAAGTGTTGAACTCATAAATATATCTTGGTTATGCCTTACAGGCCTAGTATATAACTATATATGAGTCCATGAAACATTAATCTTTAATGGATCCTTCTGAATTTTTTTTACTGAAAATGGGCTTATTAATGGCCATATTGGATAATGCTGTGTTGGCTTAATTTATTTGCGTATAATGTACTAATACTATTGATTTAATAGAATCATGCTCGTTAAATTGTAAATGCACATATAAAAAATGATGCACACGTTTAAGAACATTAATGCTCATGCATACTACCTAAATAATTCATAGTTATAGAGGCTCAAACTCTACTTTACAAAAGAGGGAATTGTTGAATTAATTGCTATGCCAAGCAGGTCTTATATGAGTGATAATCCCTAGAAAAAAAAGATTTATACCACGAGAGTCTTGTACTCATATACCAACTTTCTCTTCAAAATCTGATTACATAATTTAGTTAAAAAATGGACATCTCATTCCTCACAATAAGAAGATCGAAGTTCGATTTTAATTATGTTATTGCTCAATATATTCCTTGTATATTCTTCTGCGAGCCAAGTTCCATTATTTGGAAATTTGTAAATGCACATAATTTACTTCACCAAGAAAGTATGGTTTCACTTCTGTGGATCACATCATGTTCTAGAGTTTCCACAATGCCAAGCACTGTCACACCCGGAGGAATGAAGCCGGAACTTGATGCGACGCCTCCTTAGATCGCAGTTGCTTTCATGTCCATAATGTTTTTTACCTTTGCATCAATATTCTTAACTTACATTGATCATACATGTAGTCAAGTAGTCAACTATATATTGGACCAAATATGTATAGCATTTTAGTATTACAAACCATACACATTTATATGGCCCAGCCCTAAACATGGTTGGACCTGCAGTCACCCAACACTGTAGGAAGCACGCGTTAATTTTCACATTTTATTTGGCTAGATACAATATCATTTATTGAAGCGTGCTTGATACATGAAGAGGATACCAATGAAACCCTAATTAAATTCTATATCAATACACTAGTGAGATTCTTTTAATATGGTGTCACAATAATTGAAGTTTTTCTTGTTGCGTATAAGCATTGAAATTTTCTTGTTGTTTATATAGTTCACATGATGAGAATGATTCGTGATTTATGTAGGCCCTTGTACATTTGAAAAACATGTAAAGAGTTTATTCCATGATACCTTTTGAAAAAGGACAAGTGCTAATATTTAAGATTAACCTAATTAATAATCATGATCACGGATCACATATATATTAACAAAAGAATTTTGCTAACCAATTTAGTAATGAGTAATACACTATTAGCAATTTGGCATTATAATAAACAGTCAACTTTCTTAGTTTCTTCTTAGCTACCATATTAAGTCACGTCCCTTATATTGAATAACTTGTTTTAAGATATTTGATAAGACTAATCACGTTCTCGAGAAAATTTGGTACAATTAATTAAATCCAGTCAATTAATTAAATCCAGTCAAGGTGAACCAATTATATCTAGCCCTGCATCACAAAGTTCAAACTTTTTTTCTCATAGCCATGCATCGACAAAGTCCAAACTTTTTTTTTCAGTAAAATATAAAATTTTGTTATTTAAAGTCTAGATTAGGATTTTATGATCCTAAAATCTCATGGATTTTTAATCTAACTTATTTGGAGAGGGGATTTGCAAGCCAACTTAGTTATTTCTGACTAATTTGAGTGAATCCCCCATAATTAGCTAAAACTGATTGTATATAATATCATTGATTAATGAGATCAGTAATATCACTTTAAGTTTGACTGGATCAACACATAGACGAAAATCACTACTAGTACTAATTAATTTTTGAATAAACTAAGACTAGAATTATCAACTGAAATAGTTCATCAGTCCAAAAAATATAGTCTTATTTGTGGACGGTGCGAGTTTTAACGAGAAATACGTGTTCACTTTGTTCAATTTCATTTCTACAGAAATAGGCCCGTAAAGATTTGGGTAGGCATGACCCACATAATTGAAACAAGATATCAAATCTTACCAATTTTGAAAGAAATAAATATGATCTATTTCTTATAAATAGTGTGGATTTACTATCAATTCTCGGGCTTCAATGAATTGTTTCTAGTAAAGCAAACAATAGAAATGAAAGATTTAAACCCATTTCTTGGTAGTTTTTGGCATTTTTTGTAAAGTGAACGTGCCCTATGAGAGAAGAGAAGAAAAAGAGGTAAAATATGAGAGAGGAGAGAAAAAGTGAAAAGTATAATAAAAAAAATTATTAAGAAATGAGATTATTTTTTAAGAATATTTAAAAATTATAAAATAAAACAATTTTTTTATAAATGGAAAGATTAATAAATTCGTATGTAAATTTCTTCAACAAGTAGACTCTAATCATCCATCCTTAGACATTTTAAGATTAGGAAATCGATCCTCAGTGTTTAGGCAAGTGTCTCATCTTCAAATTAAAGATGCCTAATTTTTGTAGCTACCCCACATAGCATACCTCGTAAGGCGTGGACAACTTATGTTCCACAAAATTGCTTCAAATCATCACCATAAATATCCAACTTATATAATTTAATTTAATTTAATTTCATTTCATTTTTAAAGCTTTTAAAAGTACAATGTATAGAAAGTACAAAAAAATTCTATAACGAATTGCACCATATCAACTGTAAAATAGAACACCAAATCACCAATAACTGTATAACCTGCTCTTCCAATTTTACCCCTCTATTTCCCGGATTTCCTCCCTCCAGCCGAGGGCAAAACCGGAATACTCTGCTCATTCCTGAAAAAGTTGTCGGGGTCAACCGCCGTCTTCACTTTCACCAGCCTATCAAAATTCCCCTTGAAATACTTCACGCCGTAGACTTTTCCGTCACTGTAACTGTCCTTACCGTTGTCGGTGGTTCCAATGTCCAAATCTCTGTAGTTCAAGTAAGCCTCCCTCGGATTACTCGAAACGTACGGCTCCATGAAACTGTACAGCGCCCTTATCTGCTCGATGTAGTCCTTGTCCGCCGCCTCCCCCTCGTCCTCCCAGCTCACCGAATACTGGACCTTGAACAGATTCCCGGCGCGGTGAGGAAACGGCGTTTCGGACGCCGGGATCTCCGCCATCCTCCCGCCGTAGGAGTTGAACACAAGCCCCACTTTCCCAATTTCCACCATTTTTTTGAAGATTGTTTCCAAATCTGAAACGGAAATCGGGGTTTTCACGTAATCCGATTTCCGTTTCAGGAAGTTGATTTTGTCCGGCTTTCTGTTCAGCAGCACGGACGGAGATGTTTTGTTGTCGAAATTGCCCCAGAATAGGACTGATTCAATCCACGTCATTTCTTTGCAATCCGATTTTTCGAGCCCTAATTTCGGGAATTGGGAATTTGTGATTGGGAGGAGCTCATCGGCGCCGCCGAGGAAGAGCCCGATGAAGGTGGCGCGGACGCTTTTATTCTTGTTACGTGTTACCGGCTGGAGGAGAACTCTGATGAAGAGACGGTCGTCGATTTTGTCGACGATCTGTTGGTATTGGAAAACGGAATCTGTTCTGTTGTCCGTCTCATATTTCTCGAGACGGAAAACAGTTACTGCGGCGGGGACGGGGACCAGTTTAATTTTAAAAGATATGATTACTCCAAAGCTGGCCCCGCCCCCGCCGCGGATGGCCCAGAACAGATCCTCGCCCATTGATTTTCGGTCGAGGATCCGTCCGTCGGCGACGGCGATCCTCGCGTCGACCACGTGGTCGACGGTGAGGCCGTGCTTGCGCAGCAGGTTGCCGTAGCCGGCGCCGCTGACGTGGCCGCCGACGCCGACGGTGGGGCAGATGCCGGCGGGGAAGGCGTGGAGCTTGCTCTTTTCGGAGATGCGGTAGTAGAGCTCGCCGAGGTAGGCGCCGGCGCCGACCCAGGCGGACTCGTCGGCGACGTCGACGGCGATGGAGCGGAAGGCGAACATGTCGAGGATGAGGAAGGGCGAGGCGGCGGCGGAGACGTAGGAGATGCCCTCGTAGTCGTGGCCGCCGCTGCGGATTTTGATCTGGATGGAGAGCGTCTTGGCGCAGACGACGGCGGCGCTGATTTGGGGCTCCGTTGTGGGAGTGACGATGATGCTTGGTTTGCGGGTGGTGGAGACGTTGAAGCGGCGGTTTCGGATGTAGGCTTGGAGGACTGTTGGGAAGGAGGGGCTGTTTGGGGAGTATGCTATTTTTTCGATTTCGGCTTTGGGGATTTTGGCGTCGGAGAGGCACTTGACAAACGGGTCGTAGACATCTTGAGCGGAGGTGCAGACGAAAATGAAATTTAGGAAGAAGAAAAATCTCTTCATTTTTGATGTGGTACGAACTCTAGCATTGTGCACATATATATACAACTATATGCAAGAATTTAATTTACTAACTTAATCATGTCGGATTTTGTGCGATTGTGTTGAATTTTGCCTAATCTCTTCATGCCTAATTTGGGTATAATATGATTTGAAATGTTAAATTTAGATATTTGCCTTTTTGTGTAGGGTGATTAATTGCATAATTGGAGGAAGAAATAAGAAAGTGGACCCAATTTATTAATTGTGCATGTGAGGTTTTGCCGATATTTATGTAGGGATAAATATTATGCCGTTTAATTACACTTTGCAATTAAAAATAGAAATAAATATGGATAATGTGTTATGAATAGTAAATAAAATATACAGTGAAGTATTCTTGCCTCTGCAGTGGGTAGAGAATAATTAGTGGCTTTTGCAGATGTTTATATTATAGGAAAATAAGATATTACGAATAATTTAGGTCTTCAAGTGGAGTAATAATTTATACTACTACTAGTCTACTACTATCAAAGAATCATGTAATGAAAACTCACGTAGGTTTACTTTTCCAATAATCTATTGGGGAAAAGACTCATTTTTATGTCTAGTAATTTGCATTTCGAGCAATTCACTGAAATAATAGACTAGTAAGAGTAATTAATATAAGGACAAATTGATGAAATATTTGATGGAATTAGATTTTGTTTGTAATAATCACATATGACGAATATTTTGATGAAATTATATCTGATTTGGAAGTCGAAAAATTGAATGTAGCTTTTTTTTGCCGATTGCAAACAAATCGTATATATTGGCTATTTTAATATTTGATTGAATTTCATAATATTTTGACAATTTAACATTAGTATGAAAGGAAAAAAGAAGTTATTTTATGTGATATAATTAGGCATTGACTCGGGAAAAAAATTTCCAAAGTCAAACAAACCTTTGTAAGTATTATCAAATCTGTGGTTGGATGGTTGCTGTGTGATGTATCTTATTGCGTAATCTTAAATAAAATTTACACTTGCCAAATGTCATCGCCGCAAATTAAATTTTGTAGTTTTTGAAAGGTTATTCGAAAAAAATCAATTATTTTGTACAGGCATCAATGCAGTTAATTAAATTGAAGCGTAGTAGGTATAATTTGATATTGTCATAAATTTTCTAGAGGATGAAGATGAAATGTCTCATATAAGGAAAAGTATTATGAAAATGATTTGCACTAAACGAAGAAAAGTCGCTAATGAGTAATGACATTCACCCTGTTACGTAACATTGACATTTTTTTTTTGTATTAATAAACGTTTATACATATTTCTTAAGGAGTAAAGATAAATTAACAAACATTATATATACAAAATACCCTTGAATTTTGAACCGATTTTTATTTAAACCAGTTTTTTTATCAACTATTATTTCCTTACTACATTACCTTTTTATTATATTTGTAAAGTCATATCACTCTCAAATTACATTGATTGCATATGGTATAATTAAATTTTGGTCAAATTACATTGGTGTAATATAATTAAATTCTGGCGCATTATTTAGGGAAATTACAAATGGAGCTAATCCAAATTTCAATTTTCAAATTGTGTTTTATGCATATCATAAACAAATCAATATAATAATGTATCTAGAAGTACCATAAACATAAAAAAATATATAAGATTATTTGGAACTTTTAAATTTATTAAGAAAGTGGTTGAATCCTCAAAAATTTGAGTAATATAATATTCATTGCTAACATCAATTATATTTTGTACTAATATATTTGAATCCAACGATGAAGACGAAATATTATGTACGAATGAGTCGAACAATGCTCCGAGGATGAATTTCAATTCCGAAAAAATAATATGAAGATGATATATTCACGTCAATTATATTTTGTACTAATATACACACAACTCACATGACGAGAAGAATTAAAAAAATGAGATAATACAAGAAGGTATTTGTTAGGATGATAACATTAAGAAATTAAGAAATTGAAAGTGAATTATTATTATTATTATTATTATTATTATTATTATTATTAATAATGATAATAATAATAAATTATTATTAATGATAATAATAATAATAATAATAATAATAATAATAATAATAATAATAATAATTGAATATAGATAACTATTATTATTATTATTATTATTATTATTATTATTTCATTGGATGATAAAATGAAGAAAGTAATTATAGGCAGTCGTTTTTATAACTTTGAATTTCAAGAATGATTTAATAATTAAAAAATTAATTAGATGTGAATGACTATATTATTCCATTGGATGATAACGTTTAGAAATAAAGTTTATACATGTACAGTCGTTTTTATAACTTAGAATTATAAGAATTATTTAGCAATGAAAACAATTGGATGTGAATGACTTCTAGTATTCAATTGGATGATAATGTTTAGAAATTAAATATATACGCATGCAGTTGTTTTTATAACATAGAATCTCAAAAGATGAATTAATAAAAAATAATTGGATGAGAACGAATATTTTTATTGCATATTTTGTTGGATGATAACACTATATATGCATATAGTCGTTTTTATAACTTGGAATTTTAATAATTATTTAGTAATAAAAAGTTAATTAGATGTGAATGACTAGTATTATTATTTCATTGGATTATGACTTTAAAAAGTTAATTATATATGCATGTACTCGTTTTAATAATTGAAATATTAATAATTATTTAGTAATAAAAATTAATTGGATGTGAATATCTATTTTAATTATTTCATTGGATAATAACATTAAGAAATTTAATTACATGTAGTCGTTTTATAATAATATTTTAAGAATGAGAAATAAAAAAAAATTAATTGAATGTGAATGACTATTATCATTCCATTGGATGATAATGTTTAGAAATTAAGTATATTCATATATAGTTGTATTTATAAGTTAGAATTATAAGAATTATTTAGTAATAAAAATAATTGAAAAAACTACTAATATTTCATTGGACGATAACATTTATGAAAATTCACTCGTGTAGTGACAAATACATTATTCCGGCACTTAGATAAGATGATGTGGTATGCCAAAATTCACCGTGTGACATTTCTTACATGTTTACAATAGTATGAAGTGGAATTCTATAGCAAATCGTGAGGTTTGAGTGATTGTCTTGGCACGAGAGGAATACGATAGAGAAAATAGCTAGAAATAAATTTAATTTGTCGAAATTTCCGTTCTCTTTTTTAGATTGGCTTCAGTTGGATATGACTTATGAGAACATTGATGGTGGTGGAAATGTGTGTTTTGGGGTTCCAAATTTAAATGTATTTTGTCTGTTAATTAATTAGGTTTGTTTGTTATCTTTGGTTCTTTGTATTATTAGAACGTTGGCAGTTAGATTATAAAGTAACACGTATAATATTAATGAAAATTAATGAATGAGAACAAAAGCAAGTGGACAAAAGCATCAAACAAATCATCATGGGCCGGTGGTGGAAGACTTCCTTACAATATGGCCAAGGCCCATTACTAATTGTTCGTGAGGCATTAGTAAATGGGCTGGGCCGGCCTAACCCAATTTCATGAGTGAGTCGAACTAGGCAATACAGAAAATAATCTTTTTTTTTTCATGCATTTCTCTCATTAATTTTGAATTTATTTATAAAATAAAAATTGTGATAATTAGACGGTTTCAACTTATTTGTAAGCTATTTTTGTCTAATTTTAATATTCATACATGGTTTTAGTCTTTTATAAGTACATAAAATTCTTTAATATTATTTATTGATTAAATAAATTATTTGCACGCCTCTATTTTATTGAAATTATTTTTGAGAAAGTTAAATTGAAAGATGGGAAGATTAGAAGAAAATATAAATACATCGAAATAACTGGTTAGGATATAAATAATTAAAATATAGGGCCAATGGCATTATGGTAGTAGACATTATTTGGGTCTGGCTGATGAAACAAAGCGAACAGATGAAATCGATCATCCTAATTCTAACATTATATCTACTAATTAAAACCGAAAATTCTGGTTTATTTTAAAGTGACAGCATACTATATAAAGTATCAAGTTCAGTTCGGTTAAAAGACGACTTCAATTCTTCCCTTATTGTCAATATTCTACACTCTATAATAATGATATAATCACATAAATGTCCCAATCTCACTATCTACAAAAATTTCCACATATTAGACATTTATTAGAAAGGATAAGTAATTACGATATTCAAATGGAAAATTTTAATAAAATTTCTCTCAGCTAAGACTTCATGATGATAATTATGGGGTAACGAATTCGCACTTAATTTTAATACTATTACAAATAAAATATACTAGTAATCAATAAAAGTAAAATGGTACACATTCTACAAATTCCATAGTCACAAATCTAGCTAGCTATACTATTTCATTTGAATCACACATGTATACTATATTTGATCACTTTTTTCATGGGAAAACTGGAATACTTTGTTCGTTTCTAAAGAAATTATGCTTATCAACTTTGGTCTTCACCTTCACCAACCTATTGAAATTCTCTTTGAAGTAGCTCGCGCCGTACACTAGCCCTTCCATATAGCTATTCTTCCCATTGTGATTTATTCCGATGTCGAGGTCTCTGTAGTTCAAGAAAGCCTCCCTAGGCGCCATTGAGACGTAAGGAGTCATAAACTCGTACAACTCCCTCGTCTGTGTCAAGTACCGGTCCGCAGCCTCTGCGCCTTCCTCGTTCCAATTCGTCGCGTATTGCAGCTTTGCAATGTTGCCTGCCCTGTGGGGGAACGGCTTCTCTGGCGCGGGAATCTCGGCCATTCTTCCGCCGTACGGATTGAACGTCAGTTGTGGTGTCCGCAACTCGACCATTTTCTTGAATAGGAGGTCAAGTGCTTGTTTCGGAATGGGTTTCTTCAGGTAGTCCGATTTTCTCTTTAGGTACGTTAGAGACTGCGGAACCCTACTCAGGAGCTCTGCAACGGGAGTTCCTGAGGGGAAGTCTGTCCAGAAAAGTACTGATTGGACCCAACTCATTTCCAGACAGTCTGACAACAACAGTCCCATTTCAGGAAAGCTGTTGTTGATCAGGGCTACTAAATCGCGCGAGTTCCCAAGGTACATCGCGCGGAAAGTAGCCCTGTTGGTTCCATTGACCACACTGAGTGTCAATCTAAGGAACAATTCCTTGGGAAACTCGTCCGCCGCTATCTCCTGATAGCGGTGGACGAGGTCGACGAAATTTTCGTCGTAATCTCGCACGACCCGGAAAACCGTCACGGTTTCCGGGACGGGCACGATCTTGATTTTGTACGACACCACGACGCCGAAGCTGGAGCCCCCGCCACCGGTGATGGCCCAGAAGAGATCCTCCCCCATGGCCCTCCGGTCGAGGAGGCGGCCGCGGACGTCGACCATCGTCGCGTCGACGATGTTGTCGACCGAGAGGCCGTACTTCCGCATCATGTTGCCGTAGCCCCCGCCGCTGAAGTGGCCGCCGACACCCACGGTGGGGCAGACCCCGGCGGGGAAGCCGTGGATCGGGCTTTTCTCGGCGATTCCGTAGAAGACTTCGCCGAGAGTCGCCCCGACCTCGACCCACGCCGACTCGTCTTCGACGGAGACGTTGACGGACCGGAAATTGAACATGTCTAAGACGAAGAAGGTGGGGTCGTCGGACCAGTACGACACGCCCTCGTAGTCGTGGCCGCCGCTGCGGATCTTCATCTGCATTCCGTGAGCTTTGCCGCAGAAAATGGCGGATTGAATGTGGGAGATTTGGTTTGCGGTGATGATGATTTGGGGTTTGGGTGTGAAGGATTCGTTGAAGCGGAGGTTTCTTATGTAGTTTTGGAGAACGGATGAGTAGGAAGAGTTGTTTGGAGTGTAAATGAGTGAAGAAATGGATGGATCGGAGTGGTTTTCAAGGCATTGGATGAATGCATGGTGGGAAGAGGAGTTGGAGCTCGCCCATGAGAGGGAAAAGAGGGAGAAGAGGATAGAGAATGATATTGTGATTCTTGAATAATTCATGTTTGCAAATTATGTGATGTTGTGATTAAGGGTTTGTGATCGAATTATATAGAGAAAATTTGAAGTATGTGGGAAGACACGTTTGATGCAAATCGGATAATAATTAGATAATGTATAATTTGACCTTGAAATATTCAAAGAAGGTAACGTATTCGACCTCTGACAATCGGCTTGATTAATGCATTGTTAATTTTTGAATGATTATTTGTTTACTTCAAACATATAATCCTCATTTTTACGTATACAAATGTTAGTAGATTTCAGCATATAAGGAAAATATCGAATAAGATATCGATCAACTTATAATAAATGTCTAAATTAGCTGCTATTTTGATTTTTTGGGTTTGAAAATGATTACTTTATCTTCTTGACTACTATTTGTAGGTTTTTTTTAATAAAATATTTGATTGTGACGAATAACATTTCCAATTGTGCTTCTCTTCATCTTCATGGCAGGGATCCAACTCCGAAAATGGAATAAGGTCCCACTTTTTTTGGAGAGGATTAATATGCTGTGTTCTTTTTCGATCTAAATTTATCATAAGAAAAGATGATCATAATATATTTCATCAATTCACACTCTTTTTGTTTCAGTTTAAGCCTGCGTTACAGTGGACTCGAACTCGAAGCCTTTAAAATTGGACTTGGACATTAAAAATGGAAACATATTATCATATCAATATGTTATAACTTATGATAGTCATAGTATTATCTTAAATTAGAGGAAACAAAAAAAAAATTCTCTCTTACTCTGGTAAAAGGTGAAAATATATGTTTTCATTTATTTCCACCGAAGAGAACATTGGATGATTAAACTTGTGATATTATTGCAGTTTTCGTACAATTTATGATTGTTTCTTGAATTATGCATGACCAAAACTATTTCATCGACGTATTATGGATATGGTTGGTGAAAATTAAAAGAAAATATGGGAAGTAAAATTCTACGGCGCCTGGTGCCTAACTTTCCCACTAATAGAGATGGTTCTCATTTTTAAAAAACAATAGATGAAATTCTTGGTTGACTAATGTAATAGTCAATTATACTGCTGGCGTAGATACACCAATAATTGAAAATATATTTAATAGAGAGAAGGGTTATGAAAGAGATCGTTGAAAATATAAAAAGTCACCCCAGAAAAAATAATACTTACACTAATACACAATGTAAAATGATCAATGGATATATTTGACTTCAACAGTTCCTTTTATAATGTTTATTTTATTTTGAGTAATCGTTCTTAATATATTTATTTTACTTATATATGTATCTATTTCAACAAAAAATATAATACAAGATCATTTCAAGAAAGTGATGTCTGGTTCAATTTATGGTTAAGTAATAAGTATTTAACTTATTTTAATATTTTTAATTTCAATATTACTTGATCGAACTTTCTTGCACGTATATATTAATGAAGTGAAAACTTAAACAAAAAATTAAAAGTCAAGAATCGATGACTTGCACGGAATTCGAGACATTTTAATGGTAATATATATTTTATAAATTATTTTTAGGGGATCAGTATATATAGAAGATTATGATCGATACGACATTACATAATTACGATACCGATATTAGAGTATGTAAGTTTGATTAAGTAATGTATCCAAATTCTATTTGGTTACATTGTTGTCTGGAAAGTGCAGAAACGTGTTGTGTTCATTTAATTAATTTATTAATCATGACTGTATTACTCTACCACGTGTATATAATTTGAAAATATAAATCGAAAAATAATAGTAGTAGTATTAATATTCACTCTATTCCACCAGCTAAGCACTTTTTTGAGCATGAGATTTTAAAATTTTGATGTTTAAAAGTTTAAATGAAGAGAAAATAAAGTATGAGAGATAAAAATATAGAATAGCAAAAAGAAAATAAAGTATGAGAGAGAAAAAAATAAAAGAGAAAATATATTATTTATTGGTAAAAAAGTGACTTGCTTATAGAGGGACGAAAAAGTATTCTAGTTCATACATTCAAAGAGCTGAGCTATTTACTTCGTCCATCGATAAAAATAATCTCATTTGTGATCGGCATGGATTTTAGTGAGAAATTAGGTAAAGTAAGGGAGAATGAGAAAAAATAGATAAAGTAAGAGAGATATGAAGAAAAAATATGTAGAGTATGGAAGAGAGGAAAAAAAATAGATAAAATATAAAAAACTTTTTCTATTTTGAAAATGAGACTTTTTTTTTTATATTCTAAAAAAATAAAATAAGACTATTTTTTATAAACGAAGGGATAATAATAATAATACTCCATTTAGTTAAAAGTAAAAACGACTCACTTCACATGTCAAGTCTGTCAACGTAGTGGATGGCATAATATGTGGTATATTTAACAGAAGCACAAAATGAAGGCGAAAATTTAAGCCCATCATTTAATGGGCTGAGACATTTAGGTTAAAAGCCCAAATTGAATTGGTGATAATATTATATACTCCTTCCGCTCTACAGTAATGGAGACATTTTTTTTGGGCACGAAGATTAAGAAAAATTATGTTAGGTAAATTAAGTAAAAGAAGAATAAAGTGGATAAAAAAAGGTAGAGAGATGAAAAGAGAAAAAAGTAAGAGAGAAAAAAGTAGTTATGGAAAAATGTGTTGACTTTTACTAAAAAGAGAAATGACTCTATTACTATGGAACGTACCAAAATGACAAAATGACTCTATTACTATGGAGGTATAAGTTAGGTATAAGTTGACTTTGGTGAATAAAATAAAATGTGAATCATAACGAGACAGTAACAGCAATGTATAGAGTGTTAAAGAAGTTAACTATAAAGAATTCCAATTATGCACCCAGCCTTCTGATTAAGTGTTTTAAAATGGTGTTTTCAGCATCAACCAATTCCTGAATTCCAGGTTTTACTTAATTTAGATCGACATCCCAGACTAACTCATAAATTAAAAATTGGTGTTCATGTAGGGTTAATGATCTGTATACTCGTGAATTAATTGTTAATATTATTTTTTGGATAATTCATAAATTGTGTGTGTAAATACATGAAATTTTGTATGTTGGTATCCCTCGAAATTGGCCAACTAACACTACAGTGGCATTGGAAAAAAGATAGCTAGGATCAAATTAATTAACATCAAAACAATTTTTCAGCAATTTAATTTATCTCTGCCAAATCACTTAGTTTATTATACTACAGAGAATATGGACACATTACATTCTTGAATCGACAACCATCTATCAACTAACCTAGCATATAGGAATAATATATTCACATTTTGTCCATTGACTATGCTTTTTGATATGATCTTATGCCCTGACTCACCCTTCGTGGACAGACTTTGCGAAGGAAGCCTTAGGTTTATGGGCATTGGATTCTCACCAATGTTTGTGTTACTAAAGCTGACATCTTCGTTTTTGTTTCGTCCACTATTGCTCACGCAAAAGCTTCTTTTAAAGGCAGAACTCTCCCATACCAATGTATATTTGTACCCCACAACTTCGGTAAGATGTTTTAATGCAATTGATATAATTAAGTCGATCGTTTTCGACGCAGGAATACAATCCCAAAATGTAGTCCAATATTGCATTGCATAGAGTTGTCCCCTTGTGTAGAGCAATAAATATATATGTGGAAAAATATATAGACATATTAGAGAAAAGTAGGAGAAAAATAGTAGATATATTTCGCACACACATATATAGTACAAATGATTAAATAGACGTGAGATACTTATTCAATAACACAATCAATCTTGTAAATAAACACTGTGTTGCAATCTTGATGACTAAATATAGTTAGGAACAATACTTTGCTCGTTCCTGAAGAAATTATGTGGATCCACCATGCCTTTCACCCGAACAAGACGATCGAAATTGTTGCCGAAATATTTCCTACCCCAAACACTCGCTTGCGCATAGCTCGTCTTTCCAACAACGTTGTTCACTCCAAGGTCGAGATCTCTGTAGTTGTAATACGAAGCCCTCGGAGATCCCGCGACATAAGGAGTGACGTAGTCATACAACCTCCTCGACCAGCTTATATACCTCTCCGAATCCTTCTCTTCTCCCCAAGAAACGTAGAAACTGAAGGCGTAGAGATTGCCAGCTCTGTGAGGAAAAGGAGTGGCGGAACCCGAGATCTCCGCCATTCTTCCGCCGTACGGAGTAAAGACGATAGCCACCCTCTCCCTCCCTTCCAATTCATTCAAATATCTCCACACGCCTTCTAAGCCGGACTCGGGAATGGGCTCCTGCACGTAGTTTGATTTCATTTTGTCGTATCTCACACCGCCAGCCTGACTTCTGTTGAGCAGAATCTCCGTCGGTATTTCGATCGGAAAACTGGTCATGAATTGGGTGGATTTGACCCAGCTAGTCTCGATGCAGTCTTCCCTCACTACCCCTAGCTCCGGGAACTTTTCTTGCATCAACGCCATTAGATTCGCGGCGCCGCCGAGAAACAGTGAAGAGAAGGACACAGTGATGGTAGTGTTCACCTTGCTTGCTAAGGCCCATATGAACAAATCTCGGTCCATCTCCGGAGCCACGTGTTGCCAGCGGTGGAGGATTCGAGTCGCGTTCTGTTCCAGCGTCCTGTCAACTCTGAAAACAGTGACAGTTTCTGGAACATCTACCAGTTGCACTTTCCAGGCAGTAATCACGCCGAAGCTGGCGCCTCCACCGCCTCTGATGGCCCAGAACAAATCCTCACCCATTGATTTCCTGTCCAGGATTCTGCCGCTGGCATCGACGATTCTTGCATCGATGACGTTATCTGCCGCGAGGCCATATTTCCTCTGCAATGGGCCGTAGCCGCCTCCGCTGAAGTGCCCGCCGACTCCCACAGATGGGCAGATGCCGGCGGGAAACCCGAGAACCGGGGTTTTCTGGGCGATCCTGTAATATAAAGAACCGATGGTTGCGCCACCTCCCACCCATGCAGTTTTATTCTCGACGTCGACGGTTATTTCGCTGAGATTGATCAAATCGATGATCACGAACGGGACTTGCGCCACGTAGGATAGTCCTTCGAAATCATGGCCTCCGCTTCGAGTTCTGATCTCTAATCCACTTTGCTTAGCGCAGTCTATGAGAGGCGGGATTTGGGATTCGTGGTCTGGGGTTATAATCACTTGCGGTTTAGGTGTGGTTGGTGTTGAGAATCTAAGGTTTTTGATGGAAGATTGTAGGATTGTAATGAAAGATGAGTTGGTTTGGGTGTAAACAAGGTTGGAAATTGAGGAGTAGTTGTGGAATTCATGTTTGAGGCATTTGACAAAATCATCATGTTTATCAGCAGAAGTTGCAGCTGAATAAGATAAGATGGCAACAAGAGTTAATGTAAGATAAAAGATCGATGGAGTTTTCATTGTTAGTAATTGTGTGTGTAGTAAGTATGAATCTCGATGTTTTTATAGATAAAAGAGTATGGAAAACTAGTATTGATTATTAATTTATACTCCTATATTATTGTGCTTGTCACAACCACGTCTTCGTAAGTAACTGTATTAACAATAAAATATATGCCCATATCATATGTTAGTTGGAATGTTTGATTTGCAATTCGAGTAACTTTGTCCATAAATTAAACTATAGATGCCACGTCTCACCAGTAATATTAAAACAAATTCAGTTGTTCAATGTTTTGCTGACAGTTTTAAAACGTAAATTAGAATTTGACCAAAATTCACAGATAAATTACCCATTTGTATTGTAATTGCCCGTGTAACAAACTTGTAAACATAAATATGGTACCCCCGCCCAATGGTAGTTTAGTCGTAATCATTTGGATCGTCTCAAAGTAGTTGAGTCGTTTCGAGTTGTTTCCTTTTTTAGCAACATTTTTATTCTCTCTCGTACTTTATTCTTTATTTCACTTTTTTATTTTATTAGGAGTATAATTTCTCCATTTAACTTCTAAACACTCATTTTTTAATCTTTGTGATGGAAAGAAACACTCAAACCAAATAGAACAGATAGAGTATGAAACATCTTTGTCCATAGATTAGTTCAAATGATTATTGATGTGAAACTCGCGCAAGTCTCCCCCTAAATTAAATCATGGACGTCATTTCTTAAGATGATTCTAACATTTGAATAGTTACTTATTGTATCTAAGATATTAAAAATTGAAAATCTTAGGCCAGCAGGGCTTCTAAAGACAAATAGATAAAAAAAGAGTAGGAAGATTTTGTCAGATGAATATATGATTATATCGCGACTGGCGTGATTAAAATAAAACGGCTGCTGATGCACGATCATAGGTTACAAAATTAGAGAAAAGCAAAGCAAAACTAAGAAGCAATTACAACCCTAACAATATTTTTTAGATACTATCAATAATATTATTAACCTCATTGACTAATTAATTTAAAAATAAAACTTCAACGAAGAGTGAATATGTAAATTTGGAGATTTGTCTGGATTATAAAATTATTACTATTGACTTAAATGAATTAAATCCATAAGATAGTGCCTTATGATCTAATCTACCCCAAATAATAACCTGTCTTATAATAATAATAATAATAATTATTATCATAGATATGGTCTTACCCCATATTCCATCCATCCAACAATAAGAGTCATAGTCATTTTGGTTCGTACAACAACAAGAGTCACACTTCAATTTTACCATTTCTGGTAAGTAGATCTCACATTTCACTACCTCACTTCACTCACATTTAATTATAAAACCAATATAAAAAAATGAGTTTCATATTCTACTAACTTTTTCAACATACAATTCTTACATTTCTTAAAACTCGTGCCCACAATAAGAGTGACTCCTATTATGGGGCGGAGGGAGTACTATGTTTCTAGTGCTGATATTTTATAGTACTATGTTTCCATATGCGGCACAATATGTTTCTCATTTTATCCTTTTAGTCTGTTTATCGATAAGATAATACTCCCTCCGTCCACGAAAAATATGGCACATTTGTAATTTTTGGTTATCCATGAAAAATAGGACACATTCAAAAAAGGAAAGTTTTCAACAATTTCTCTCTTACTTTTTTTCCTCTCTCTTATTAATAATATGGACCCCACATACCACTAACACTACTTTTCTCTTACTAATAATATGGACCCCACATTCCACTAATACTACTTCTTTCTTACTTTTTTTTCTTCTCTCTTACTTTACCAATTCTACATTAAAACCCGTGTCATTCACAAAGTGCCTTATTTTTCATGGACGGAGGGAGTGCGTGTCATCTCATATTTACAATAAATGGTTAATAAATTTTTTACTACCCAATGAAGGGAGTTTCTTAATTACTCCATCCATCCAGTATTAGGAGTCCAGGTTGAGTTGAGTGCGGGTTTTAAGAAATGTTTGAGTGTGTTATTGGAGTGTGTGATTGTGTAATGTGGGACTCATTTGCATTATTATTTGCTTATTCTTTGGATGTGTTTTTATTTGTGCTTTTTAGCATTTTATTTTATAGTATTTTTATTTTACTTTTTATGGAAATGTCTAACTGGTACTCCTAATGCCGGACGGATGAAAATGGTCAACCGAGACTCTTAATGCCGGACAGAGGGATACATAAAACGCTGAAATTTCCCTAAACAAACTAATTATTGCACATGAGAGAATATATGGTTAAGTAATACTAACTACTAAGTAATTAACTTATTTAATAATTTAAATTTCAATATTACATGATCGAACTTTCTTGCACGATTATATTAATGAAGTGAAAACTTAAACAACAAAGTCTAGAATCGATGACTTGCACGGAATTCGAGGCATTTTAATGGTAATATTTTGTAAATTATTTTTAGGGGATCAGTATAGAAGATTATAATTGATACGACATTACATAATTACGATACCGATATTTGAGTACTGTAAGTTTATTTAGTAATGTATCCAAATTCATTGTCGTCTGTATTACTCTACAACGTGCATATAATTTGAAAATAATAGAAGTAATAATACTCACTTCACTCCGTTCCACTGTAAGCAAAGTATTTTTTTTAGCATGAGATTTGAAAATTGATAAATAGTACTCTATTAAAGAGTTAAGTGAAGGGAGAATAAAACGTGAGAGATAAAAAAGTAGAATAATAAAGAGTGAAGAGAAGAAATGTAGAAGAGAGAAAATGTACTTATTTTTCGTCAAAAATGACTTGCTTATAGTGGGAGACGGAAGGAGTATTTTAGTTCATACATTCAAAGAGATGAACTATCACTCCGTCCATAAAAAATAATCTCATTTGTGAACGACACGGATTTTAATAAGAAATTTGGTAAAATAAAAAAGGAGAACAGTAGGTAAGGTAAAGTATAAGAAAGAGAAAAAAAAGTAGGTAACGTATGGAAGACTTTTCATGTTTAGAAATTAATCTATTTTTTTATGAATATATATCTCAAACAAAATTAAACTATTTTTTATGAACAGAAATATAATAATAATCTGTTACATTTAACGGATTTCGCTGAAGCTCAAAATGAAGGCGAATATTTAAGCCTATCATTTAAATACAAAATGGGCTGAGCTATCTATCTATATCTATATCTATATCTATACTAATATAAAAGCCGAGTTTTGGGCATAGTTTTGAATATTCATGAATTCAGGCTTTGGATTTTAATATTACTAAATTTTAAGCACGATTCAAATATAATAAGCCGTTACCATCACAACTCTATTTAATAGTAAAATTTATGAATAATTAGCAAATTATATTTTAACATACGTTTCACAACTCAATGCTAACACATTTTACATAATGAGTTTACCGTTACATTTCTATGTAGAAAAAATGGGTCACTGCAGTTAAAAACTTAAATTGACGTGAATGTTTATTATAATAATTATTATATCTGGCAGGTAATATTATATGCTATGATTCCAAAGACATCAAATTTTGAATTATAAATTTAAAGCTTTTGTCATTGTGTCATATATAATATAACGGTGCTCAATTGAATAATATTAATAAATGAGATTACTACTAAATGAGATTGGAATATGCATTTCAAAGTCATTATCGTTACAATTGTATTGAAAAAAATGAGTTACTACCGTTACAAACTTAAATTGATATGTTAAAATTTTTGATTTACAAACACTTCCACTTCTCACAATAATTTGAAAGGTCGCAAGTGAGATATTTATTACAGTATTAATATTAATTAAATGTATTAATATTAATTGAGTTACCATCAAAATTTTCTATAAATACTAATTCCATTAATCAATAATATCATTTCAGTGAAGAAGGTTAGTGTATTATATTCTCTCTCAGCATTTTAATCCTATTTGTGTTCTTAACTGTCTTATTTTATCTTTTATGTTTGTCTTATTATAGTTTGCTAGCTTTCTTTGTTATTACTGTATTTTATCCTACTCATTATGTTATTGCAAATAACAAAAAATAGATGAATAATTATTTTATAGAATCTTCAGTTATTTTTGAGGTATATTTTTGTCTTGAGAAAGCTTTAAAAGTAGTACTCATAGGCAATACCAAGGTAGGCATCAATAAATTGTTCGTTTGAAAATGTGAGAGGCATGGTGGCATGGTAGTGGTTGGCGGCCGAGGGAGAACTGAGAAGCTAGGTTTCAAAAAATGAGCTAAATGTCATATAAACTGAGAGTATCTCTTAGTCAATTTTGTAATTGATTTTAGTTGATGAGCTAACATATTTTAAATTTTATTGATATTCAGCTTGATCATCCAATTTCACAAGTAATACAATCTCCTTTGATACTTTTACGGCTTGGTTACTTATTGTTTTAATATTAGGATATTTAGTTATATAAAGTCAAATATGATGTCATTCCATGTGTGCGTGTGTTGCTCAACATATGGATGAATTAGTAATATTTAAGATGATGACGAGTTCTCCAAATTTCTAGCTATATAGTCAATCCAAGGGACGTAATCAATTGCTAACTAATTATCAATCCCAAATTGAGATCAATTTTCAACCATTAGATTAGAAGATCTTGTGGTTAATATAATGCCAAGTGTAATATATTTTAAATTTAAATAATTATTAATTAAATTAAAAGGGTATTAATTCAAATCCTATATTTAACTAACTACTTTTTCTCTCCTCAAAATCATCTCAAATTTTTAAATTTATGTAACTCTCTCAATTTAAATTATTTTTTCGCAAAAAATATATCAAATTAAAGATAATTTAATAAGGATTCCAACGAGATCTCAATTGCATATGTTCCGACGACGTTCGGATGATGAAATTTGATATTTTTTATTTTAGTTTTCGTAAATGTTGATACCCAAATTTTTATCAACAAATACATCAAAAAATCTCAATAAAACTATGTAAAAATCTCAATAAATATGTGTTGATATTTTCTTGTACTAATGTTGATATTCTTATATCATATTGTTGATATTTGTAATACACAATGTTGATATAAAAAAACACCCACGAAAATTATCATATGATAACATAATGACGATATTACCCCTTTGTTGATATTTTGTCTACTATTTATTGAGATTTGTGAGCTTTAATCTCATCCACTCATTTTAAAATTCAAGGGTGGAGATTTAGTCTTGATTTTGGATTAGGGTGCTATAAGCATTAGAATAAGACCCGTGAATCCAAAAGGAATTAAATAGAAAATTAACAATGTTAAATTATATAGTTTTGTTTAATTCGGTCATTTATATTTTTCGTTCACTTTTTTAGCTTCTTTTCATACTATTGGATTATACTATAATTAATAATAATAAAAAAATACAATCTAATAAATGATACGAAATGGTGGTGTTGTAAGATAAATGAATACTCCCTCCGTCCGCGATTAGGAGTCCCGGTCACTTTTGCGCACCCATTTTATAAATATAATAAAAATAGTTAAAGTGGAGAAATGGAAAAGTAAGAGAGAGAATAATGTTGACAAGAGTCTTCTCAACATTATTCTATTTTTTACTTTAACATTTCTCCACTTTAACTATTTTTTATCATTTTTATAAAATATGTGCACAAAAGTGACCGGAACTCCTAATCGCGGACGGAGGGAGTATATTTTTAGAAGAAGGATGAATTATTGAAGCATTGGATTAATTGGTTTCAAGTGAATATAGATATTTGTACAAATATATTCTGGAATATTCAATATGAGGAAAATAAAATGGACCGTGTGGGTTAATACTAGTTTAGGTTAAAAGCCCAATTTGGATTGATGAAAATACTTTATATAAGTTGACTTTGGTGAATAAAATAAAATGTGAATCACAATGAGTCAGTTATATATAGAAAGCGTCAAAGAAGTTAATTATAAAGAATACCCATTATGCACCCATCCTTCTGATTAAGTATTTTAAAATATAGTTTTCAGCATCAACCAATTCCTACATTCCAGGTTTTAATTAATTTAGATCGACATGCCAGACTAACTCATAAATTAAAAATTGGTGTTCATGATCTGTATATTCGTGAATTATTTGTGAATATTGATTTTCTGATAATTCATAAATTGTGTGTGTAAATACATGATTTTGTATTTTCGTATCCCTCGAAATTGGCCAAATAACACTAATGTGGCATTGGAAAAAACTCAAAAAGATAGTCATCAAATTTAACATCAAAACAACTTTTTTCAGCAATTTAATTTATTTCTTCCAAATCACTTACTTTATTATACTACAGTGAATAGGGACTTCTTACGCTCTGACTAAATAGAGTTAGGAACAATACTTTGCTCGTTCCTAAAGAAATTATGCGGATCCACCATGGCTTTGACTCGAACAAGACGATCGAAATTGTGGCCGAAATACTTCCTACCCCAGACACTCGCTTGCGCATAGCTCGTCTCTCCAACAACGTTGTTCACTCCAAGGTCGAGATCTATGTAGTTGTAATACGAAGCCCTCGGGGATCCCGCGACATAAGGAGTGACGTAGTCGTAGAGCCTCCTCGACCAGCTTATATGCCTCTTCGAATCTCTGTCTTCTCCCCAAGAAACGTAGAAACTGAAGGAGCAGAGATTGCCAGCTCTGTGAGGAAAAGGAGTGGCCGACTCCGATATCTCCGCCATTCTGCCGCCGTACGGAATCAAGACGATGACCGCCCTCTTCGCCCCTTCCGCTTTGTACAAATATCTCCACACGCCTTCGAAGCCGGACTCGGGAATGGGCTTCTGCACGTAGTTTGATTTCATTTTGACATATCCCACAACGCCGGCCGGATTTCTGTCCAGCAGAATCTCCCTTGGTATTTCGATCGGAAATCCGGTCACGAATTGGGTGGATTTGACCCAGCTCGTCTCGATGCAGTCTTCCCTCACTACCCCTAGCTCCGGGAACTTTTCTCGCATCAACGCCGTTAGTTTCTCGGCGCCGCCGCCGAGAAACAGTGAGCTGAAAGACACGGTGATGGTAGTGTTCACCTTGCTTGCTAAGGCCCATATGAACAAATCTTGGTCAATCTCCGGAGCCACGTGTTGCCAGCGGCTGATGATTTGAGTCGCGTTCTGTTCCAGCGTCCTGCCAACTCTGAAAACCGTGACAGTTTCTGGAACATCCACCAGTTGCACCTTCCAGGCAGTAATCACGCCGAAACTGGCGCCTCCGCCGCCTCTGATGGCCCAGAACAGATCCTCGCCCATTGATTTCCTGTCCAGGATTCTGCCGCTGGCGTCGATGATTCTTGCATCGATGACGTTATCTGCTGCGAGGCCGTATTTCCTCATCAACGGGCCGTAGCCGCCTCCGCTGAAGTGCCCGCCGACTCCCACAGCTGGGTAGATCCCGGCAGGAAAACCGAGAACCGGGGTTTTCTGGGCGATCCTGTAGTATAAAGAACCGATGGTTGCGCCGCCTCCCACCCATGCAGTTTTATGCTCAACGTCGACGGTTACATCACTGAGATTGATCATATCGATGATCACGAATGGGACTTGTGCCACGTAAGATAGTCCTTCGAAATCATGGCCTCCGCTTCGAGTTCTGATCTCTAATCCGCTTTGCTTAGCGCAACATATGAGAGGCGGGATTTGGGATTCGTGGTCTGGGGTTATGATCACTTTCGGTTTCGGTGTAGTTGGTGTTGCGAATCTTAGGTTTCGGATGGAAGATCGGAGGATTGTAATGAAAGATGAATTGGTTTGGGTGTAAACAAGGTTGGAAATTGAGGAGTAGTTGTGGAATTCATGTTTGATGCATTTGAGAAAATCATCATGTTTATCAGCAGAAGTTGCAGCTGAACAAGATAAGATGACAAGAAGAGTAAATGTAAAATAAAAGATCAATGGAGTTTTCATTGTGAGTAATTTCGTGTGTAGTAAGAATGAATCTCGTTGTTTTTATAGATACAAGAGTAAGTATGGAATACAATTACTATTGATTATTAATTTATTATTGTGCTTGTGAGAGATGAAAAGAGAATAAAGTAAGAGAGAGTAAAGTAAGTGAGAAGAAATGAGTTGACTTGAAATGACTGTACTACTATATATGGAACGTTCCAAAATAACAAAATGACTCCACTACTATGGAACGGAGGTTTAAGTAACTGTATTAAAATAAAATATATGCCCATATATGTTACTCCCTCTGTCTCCGATTAAGAGTCACACTTTGACCGGACACGGATTTTAAGGAAGTGTTTGAATGTGTAATAAATAGAGTTAGGTAGTAGAATGTAGGACCTCTTTGACATTTTGTGTGTAATAAATGAAGTGTTTTAAAGGTATTTTTGATATCCAAATATAGTACTCCAAGTAGGAAGTGTGACTCTTAATTGGTGACGGATTGAAATGAAAAAATGTGACTCTTAATCGAGGACGTAGTTCGAATGTTTGATTTGCAATTCGAGTAACTTTGTCCATAAATTAAATTATAGATGCCACGTCGTGGATCACCAGTAGATATTAATCTATTTGAGTCAACTTTTTAAAGCGTCATTATAGTCATTATTTAAGACAACTCAAACATTTGCAGAGTTAATTTTTTATCAACATTAATATAAGACATTAAAATTTAATTTTAAATCTTCGTCATATGAATATCCAGGCTTGATTAAAATAAAACGGCTTATGAAGCAAAAATGATAGGTTCAGAAATTAGAGAAAAGCAAGGAAACTCAAGAAGCAATTACAACACGCTAACAATATTTTTATAATATAATAAGACTTAAATAAATTAAATCCATAATTTTCTCATTAGATATAGTATTAGTATGATCTTATTTAACCCAAAAAAAGAATGACGTTCTAGGCCCGATATTTTATAAATAATGAAAAATATCCTTATTTTTATGGAATGGGGGGAGTATATTGCAAAATCAAAACAAATCAGTTGTTTGATGTTTTTTGCTGACAGTTTTAAAATTAATTTGTAAACCAAAATTTGACCAAAATTCACAGATAAATTACCCGTTTGTATTTTAATTGCTCGTTAACAAACATGTAAACTAACTTATAGTACTCCCCGTCCAACGGTAGTTTGGTCATAATCCTTTTGGATCTCTCAAAGTAGTTGAGTCATTTCGAGTTGTTTCATTTTTTCAGCAAAATTTTTATTCTATCATACTACTTTATACTCTATTTCCCTCTCTTATTTTATTCGCTCACTTAAATTCTAAACACTCATTTTTTAATCTTTGTGCAGGAAGAAACACCCAAACCAAAGTGGAACAGATAGAATATGAAACATCTCTGTCCATAGATTAGTTCAAATGATTATTGATGTGAAACTCGAGCAAGTCTCCCCTAAATTAAATCATGGACGTCATTATTTAAGATAATTCTAACATTTGAATAGTTACTTATTGTCTCTAAGATATTAAAATTTTAAATTAAATCTTAGGCCGACAGGGCTTCTACAGACAAATTAGATAAAAAAAAATATTATAAAGATTTTGTCAGATGTATAAATGGTTATATCGCGATTCGCGTGATTAAAATAGAACGGCTGCTGATGCACGATGATAGGTTAAAAAATTAGAGAGAAGCAAACTAAAGCAAAACTAAGAAGCAATTACAACACTAAACTTCAACGAAGAGTGAATACGTACATTTGGAGATTTGTTTGGATTATAAAATTATATTACTATAAGACGTGAATGAATGAAATCAATAAGATAGTGTCTTATGATCTAATCTACCCCAAATAATAACGTGTTTATCATAGATAGTGTCTTACCCCAAACAAGATATTCCCTGGGTCCAACCATAAGAGCCACACTTTGTCATTTTGGTCCGTACCATAATAAAAGTTATACTTCATTTTTACTATTAATGGTAAATAGGTCACACATTTCACTAACTCACTTAACTCATATTTTATTATAAAACCAATATAAAAAAGTGGGTTTCATATTCCACTTACTTTTTCAACACAGAATTCTTATATTTCTTAAAACTCGTGTCCACAATAAAAGTGACTCATATTATGAGACGCATGGGAGTAATATGTTTCTAGGGTTGATATTTTTATGCTATGGAATTAAATAATACTCCTTCCGTCCCGGCTAAGATGACACATTGCTTAGCCGACATGAGATTTTAGGAGTTATTGGTTAAAGTGTTTAATTGGAGAGAGAGAATGTGAATGTACGTATTAAAGTAGAGAGATAAAGAAAGATGGATATTTTAATGAGTAAAGGCCAAAATTGGTCCTGAACAAATGACCATTTTACCTTTTTAGTCCTAAACTTTATCTTCGGGATTTTTTGGTCCTGCACATATAACAATATGATCATTTTGGTCCTCCGTCAAGAGTTCCGTTAAAAACTTAACGGTCAACGGATTTAATCCGATTTTGACCAAATTAGTCTTTTAATCCTGAATTTTTTAATTCACTAATATATTCTAATTATTTTAACAAATATTCTTTTAAAATTAGCATTTTAATTCTGATTTTCTCCTAATTAATTCACTAACTATTATTATAAATATTCTTTTAAAATTAGAAAATTAGAATTAAATATTATGAAGAAACTTGGGGGGATCGTTGAGAAGGGTCCAACACCGCCACCGGAGAAGTGCTGGAGCTCCAGGTGGTGGTGGTCGGCGATGCTGAACAACGGCGAGACGACGACAGAGGTGTTGGGACTACCGCAGCGGAAGACACGGAAATCAAACAGGTCCTAGACGGATCTATTTAGGCGATTATGCATTCGACTCCAATTTCATGCAATAAACGTAGATCTATAGATATAACATCAATTAAACATATAATCATGCAATTTGATGTAGATTCGATTGTTACCTCATTTTGATCCATCGTAGGATCGAAGTTGCTAGCTGCACCACCCGGTGATCCTTGGTTTATCGACCGTGAATCTTCCAACCTATTCCCTTGTCCTTGATCATCCATCCGTGTGGGCGGATCTTGAATAATCAACAATAGTCTTGAAGAGATCTAGGGAAACCCAATCACAAACTCGATATTGTCTTGATCTAATTCTATGAATTAGGATAAAACAAGAACAAAAACAAAACCCTAATTCTCCCACGTGCCAAGGCACGAAAACCGAGGCAAGGAGAGAGAGAGAGAGCCGGCGACGGCTACTAGGGTTTAGGGGAAGGAGTGTTGTGTTGAATGGTGTGCTAGGGTTTCCACATCTCATCACTATTTATAATGGACTTGTTGGGCTAGGTTGGGGATCCATGGAGTGACTTAAGTGTTGGGCTCACCCATTAGATAAATAACTAATTAAATCAAATGACCCATGATTTAATATATTATCAATGGAATATTATTTTGTTCCACTAAAGAATAATATTGCACTCCCACTTAAATCACCAAATTACAAATAACTTGGGTCCATTTTATTTTATAATATTTTCCGCGTTTAAAATTATCTTGATCCGTCAATTTAATTCTTTTGTCTGCTATGTGACTAGAATTAAATTAATTCTCCAAAGAGTTTTTCTAGTTTAAAATTTTATTTATTATTCGTGGAATAAATTCCAACTGCGCAGTTTTCTGAATAATAAATTCCTTTTTCAAACACCTCTTGGGGATCACCCCTTAGGGATTTAATCATACCATACTGGGCACGCGAATTCTATGAAATAATATTCCAATACCTTCATGTTATTCAATTACTACCACCCAAGATATCATGAACTTGAGTTACGTACAAACTCTCACATATTGATAAGTCAAAGTGGCGTTTGATTGAATAAACAATATTGATATTAATATCATAGACTAGAATATACTAAACTTTCTGAAATATATTCTTTCAGTAGATAGCAATAAAGAATACATTTCGGATTAGATCCTTTCAGTGCTTTACCACACCGGTGTTACTAATCTCTTCTTAGGTAAGAGAGAATTATCACAAACACCGCAACCGTACCAATAGATAGCCAAAGCCTATCTAGGTTGTGAATACGTTTTTCTTCTTACTAGATCTGGACAAGTCCCATACTGGAAAACTCATGGGGAGATTCATCGAATTTCCCTACTTGACCTTCTTAGTAAAAAGCCTTAGACTTGTTTATTATATTTCAATAATAAACTATTATATTATATTATTTATTTTCATAAATAGGTAAACAAGTGGACGTGGCGTTTCTCGTATACATGCACAAGCTGACTGTACAAAGGCATGTACGCTCGAAGCATCTTTTAGTATACAAACCCCAACAATCTCCCACTTATACTCAAAGAATGCTTTCGAGTATACCAACCGCTTTATTGACCTTGTGCTACACATTCACACACATTTTCTCCCACTTATACTCAAAGCAGACTTTGACCACTATGTACTCAAACTATAATTCTTTAAAAGAATCTACCAACATAGTTTGCTAGAGTACATAAAACGAAAATATACTTGTAATTTATAACCTTAATTCTTGCTAAGGAGCACGATAATTTGATCAAAATATTTCTAGGCCCTTTGATCCAGTGGAATAATTTTATGTGTCTTTCTCAAGTGCACTTATACATATTCCTCTATCAAAATCCATTATTTTGATCCTTCTGAATTTCTACTAATTAAAGTAGAATACCTATAGCAACATATAAAGTTTTAATCATGTCGAATATGATTCCCAAAACTTTAATTATATAATACCAATCTTACTTGGTATTATCCTTGCTATATAATTTGTGATGTAAATTTATGTATGAACATAATTACCTCATCACAATGACTAATTGGAAATTAGTCCTTATGACAAAATAAAACCGAATGATTGCATTCTTTGTTTTATAGTCATAAATTCCAAGAGTTCATTTATTTAACCATTTGTTGAGAGATAGGGTTGAGAGAGGGCGGATGAGTCGACACCTTCTCCTTCTCCGCGACTCGCTCCTTGGCCCGCTTCCTCGCCTTGATTCTACTCTCAGATCTAGACAGAGACAGCCCCGACCCCTTGCTTGTTTCAACGCCGACGATTTCGTCACCTGCTGCAAGTAATTCAAATTGCCGCCGCCGTCCAAATTGACTTCACCGGAGTCGAAGCAGAGGTGAGTGCAAATGCACTTGCCGGCGAACCCCTACACCTCCGTCGTCGCCTCGCCGCTGTTCAACATCGCCGACCACCACCACCCAGAGCTCCAGCACTTCTCCGGCGGCGGTGTTGGACCCTTCTCAATGATCCCCCAAGTTTCAAATAATATTTAATTCTAATTTTCTAATTTTAAAAGAATATTTATAATAATAGTTAGTTGAATTAATTAAGGAGAAATCAGATTTAAAATGTTAATTTTGGTCAAAATCGGGTTTAAACCCGTTGACCGTTAGTTTCTAACGGAAATGTTGACGGAGGACCAAAATGATCAAATTTTCATATGTGCAGGATCAAAAAATCCAAAAGATAATATTTAGGACCAAAAACGTAAGATGGTCATATGTTCAGGACCAATTTTGGCATTTACTCATATTTTAATAGGAGTGAGAAAAAGTGGTTGAGTGTATTAATTGGAGAAAGAAAGTTATCAAAAAAGGAAATATGTCATCTTAATTGGGACAAACTAAAAAGGAAAACGTGTCATCTTAAGCGAGACGGAGGGAGTATTCCATATGCGGCACAATATGTTTCTCATTTTATCTTTTTAGTTTTTCCATCGATAAGATAATACGTGGCGTCTCATATTTTCTACAAATGGTAAATAATTTTTTTACTACCCAATGATCAAGGGAGTTTCTTAATTACTGATAAAACGTTGAAATTGCCCTAAACAAACTAATTATTGAAATTACCCTCCACAAACTAATTAATCCCTTTCATTGAAATCTGCAAAAATCCCAAATTGGATATGGAATTAATATCGGGCCTAATACGAAAATGTCATACGAAACCTGGTCCCATACTACATTGAATGGTAAAGGACTTAAAGGTTTGGGCCTTTCACCTGAACAAGCTAGACAGATCAAAATTATTCTTGGAATATAGTACTCCTTTCTAAATATATAGTACTAATACTATTAAAAACATCAGATATGGATTGCAATGAATTCCATAATTTTCTAAAATAATTGCAAAATCATCTATATGGAAATAAGTTTGTTGAACATAATACTAGTACATAACTAAATTTATTCTGAAATACATAATAAGATCTAGATAGAACGTCGAAATTGACCTCCAAAAACTAGTCAATCCGTCATTAAAATATGCAATAAGCCCAAATAGGATATAATGCACCCAGCCTTCTGATTTAAAATAGTGTTTTCAGTACCAACCAAATCCCGCATACCAAGTTTTAATTAATTTATATCGACATGCCAGACTAACTCATAAATTAAAAATTGGTGTTGATCAGAGTATTTGTTTTAGGGGTTAATGATCTGTAAATTCGTGAATTATTTGTGAATATTCTTTTTCAGATAATTCATAAATTGTGTGTAAATACATGAAATTTTGTATTTTGGTATCGCCAAATAACACTAACATTGTTGCGTTGGAAAAAAGATGGTGATCAAATTTAAGTTCAAAACAAACATTTTTTTCAGAAATTTAATTTATCTCTTCCAAATCACTCTAGTTTATTACTCCATACTATAGAGAATAGGGACATCTACATTCTTGAACCGACAACCATCTATGACATGCTCCCATCCCCTGGGATCAATAAGGGGTGGTATAGGAATATTATATTATATTCATGACATGTTGTCCATCGACTACGCCTTTCGATATGATCTTACGCCCTGACTCACCCTTTGTGGACAGACTTTGCGGAGGAACCCTTAGGTTTATGGGCATTGGCATTGGATTCTCACCAATGTTTGCATTATAAAGCTGACATCCCCGCTTCTGTTTCGTCCACTGTTGCTCACGCAAAAGCTTCTTTCTAAGGCAGAACTCTCACGTATACTGCAATGTATTTTTACATCCCACAACTTTGGTGAGATGTTTTAATGCAATTGATATAATTTGTCTCCTTAATTACATACAACGTCGAAATTGCCATGTAAAAACAAATTTATTCCTTGTGTAGAGCAATAAATATATGTGTGGAAAATATAGACATTTTAGAGAAAAGTAAAACACACATACATATATAGGGAGTACTACAAATGATTAAATAGACAATGTGTTAGCAATCTTGATGACTAAATATAATTAGGAATAATACTTTGCTCGTTCCTAAAGAAATTATGTGGATCCACCTTGCCTTTCACCTGAACAAGACGATCAAAATTGTTGTCGAAATATTTCCTACCCCAAACACTCGCTTGCGCATAGCTCGTCTTTCCAACAACGTTATTCACTCCAAGGTCGAGATCTCTGTAGTTGTAATACGAAGCCCTCGGAGATCCCGCGACATAAGGAGTCACGTAGTCGTAGAGCCTCCTCGACCAACTTATATACCTCTCCGAATCTCTGTCTTCTCCCCAAGTGACGTAGAAACTGAACGAGTAGAGATTGCCAGCTCTGTGAGGAAAAGGAGTGGCCGATTTCGAGATCTCCGCCATTCTTCTGCCGTACGGAATCATGACAATAACCGCCGTCTTCGCTTCATACAAATATCTCCACACGCATTCGAAGCCGGATTCAGGAACCGGCTTCTGCACGTAGTTTGATTTCATTTTGATATATCTCACACCGTCGGGCTGATTTCTGTCGAGCAGAATCTCCGTCGGTGTTTCGAACGGATAATCAGCCATGAATTGGGTGGATTTGACCCAGCTCGTCTCGATGCAGTCTTCCCTCACCACCCCTAGCTCCGGGAACTTTTCTTGCATCAACGCCGTTAGCTTCTTGGCTCCGCCGAGAAACAGTGAAGAGAAAGACACGGTGATGGTAGTGTTCACCCTTCTTACTCGGGCCCACAGGAACAAATCTCGGTCCATCTCCGGAGCCACGTGTTGCCAGCGGTGGAGGATTCGAGTCGCGTTCTGTTCCAGCGTCCTATCAACTTTGAAAACAGTGACAGTTTCTGGAACATCCACCAGTTGCACCTTCCAGGCAGTAATCACGCCGAAACTGGCGCCTCCGCCGCCTCTGATGGCCCAGAACAGATCCTCGCCCATTGATTCCCTGTCCAGTATTCTGCCGCTGGCGTCGACGATTCTTGCATCGATGATGTTATCTGCCGCGAGGCCGTAGCCGCCTCCGCTGAAGTGCCCGCCGACTCCCAAAGGTAGGCAGATGCCGGCGGGAAACCCAAGAACCGGGGTTTTCTCGGCTATCCTGTAATATAAAGAACCGATGGTTGCACCGCCTCCCACCCATGCAGTTTTATTCTCGACGTCGATGGTTATTTCGGTAAGATTGATCAAATCGATGATCACGAACGGGACTTGTGCCACGTAAGATAGTCCTTCGAAGTCATGGCCTCCGCTTCGAGTTCTGATCTCTAATCCACTTTGCTTAGCGCAACATATGAGAGGCGGGATTTGGGATTCGTGGTCTGGGGTTATAATCACTTGCGGTTTCGGTGTAGTTGGTGTTGCGAATCTTAGGTTTCGGATGGAAGATCGGAGGATTGTAATGAAAGATGATGAGTTGGATTGAGTGTAAACAAGGTTGGAAATTGAGGAGTAGTTGTGGAATTTATGTTTGAGGCATTTGACAAAATCACCATGTTTATCAGCAGAAGTTGCCGCTGAACAAGATAAGATGACAACAAGAGTTAATGTAAGAAAAAAGATCGATGGAGTTTTCATTGTTAGTAATTGTGCGTAGTAAGTATGAATCTCGATGTTCTTATAGCTAAAAGAGTATGGAGAACTAAGTACTCCATTGATTATTAATTTATTATTCTGCTTGTGAAAATCACGTCTACGTAAATTAAATCATGGACATCATTATTTAAGATAATTCTAACATTTGAATAGTTACTTATTGTCTCTAAGGTATTAAAATTTAAAATTAAATCTTAGGCCGGCAGGGCTTCTAAAGAAAAAAAAATAAAAAAATATTGTCGGATGAATATATGGTTATATCGCGACTGGCGTGATTAAAATAAAACGGCTGCTGACGCACGATGATAGGTTAAAAAATTAGAGAAAAGCACATTAAAGCAAAACTAAGAAGCAATTACAACACTAACAATATGTTTTAGATTAGGGGTGGGTAGGTACGGTATACCTTACCGAAACCACCATACCGTATACCTTACCGTAAATACGGTATGCGAAAAAGTCATACCGTTACCTTACCAAAGTTTTCGGTATACCAAACTTCGATATACCTTATTTTCGGTATGACGAATTTTCATACCGATACCGTACCTTATTTTCGCTATACCATACCGAAGTTCGGTATACCTTACTTTTGCGGTATACCTGACTTTCAACATCAATTAAAATAGAAAATTAGAGTTTTTAGAATATTATTTATGTTTTATAATTTTAAAAATAACTTAAATATAATTTATTCATAATTATACTTATATTTCACAATATATTTTATAATTTAAAAATATCTTAAATATATTTTATATGTAATTGTGTTTATATTTTTGTGGTATATACCTTAGTTTACGGTATATACCTTAATTTACGGTATATACCGAATTTCGGTATGCAGCGGTATACCGCGGTATTTGAAAATTCATACCGTTACCTTACCGAAATCTTTCGGTAAGGTATCATACCATACCGAAAGTCACGGTATACCGAAAATTCAATATTTTTGGTATTTTTTCTGTACGATAAGGCCGGTATTTCGGTATTTTTTACCAGCCCTATTTTAGATACTATCGATAATATTATTAACCTCATTGACTAATTAATGAAAAAATAAAACTTCAACGAAGAGTGAATATGTAAATTTGGAGATTTGTTTGGATTATAAAATTATTAGGGATATTGGCACCTAATATCATGTAACTTTTAAAAAGTTAAATTTTTTCCACAAACTTTGAAATTGGCAAATAATATCACGAACTTTATCCCGAGTTTGTTATTTCCCACCAATAAAAAAATTTCGGCTATATTAATAGATTGAAAAACAAATTTGGAGGGTGTGCTTCGTGAAAAACTATTCTCAAAGATTGAAAATCTTGAAACTCTCAAGTTGTTGAGAAATTACGAAAAAAATGATATTATTTGCCGGAATTTTTTCATTAGTGGAAAATAACAAACTCAGAGTAAAGTTCGTGATATTATTTGCCAATTTCAAAGTTCGTGGAAAAAACCTTACTTTTTGAAGTTTCATGATATTAGGTGCCAATATCCCAAATTATACTACTACTTCCGTCCACAAAAATTTGTCCCACTTTGACCCGGCACGAGTTTTAAGAAATGTAATGGAAAGTGAGTTAAAAAAGTTAGTGGATTGTGGGTCCTACTTTTAGAGCATCCACAATGGCTTAGGCCAGCCACAGGCTAGCCACTCTCTCTCCCTGCCACGTTATCAGCACTAAAATTCCACCTGCCACATCATCATTTTAAGCAAATAGGCTAGCCGCAATAAAAATAATTCATAAACAACTACATTTACGGAATTAAATATACGATAAATTACAGAATTAAATTTACAAGACATATACGGGAAAATTCATTCATGTCATTTAAATAAAAAAAACGTACATAGATAAAAAAAGTACATAATAAAAAAAAAAAACCGGGCTTCCACACAAGCCCCACCTCTCTCTACTCCTCATCGCCGTCGCCGCCGTCCTCGCCGCCATTGCCGCTGCCACCCGGGACCTCCACATCGGTGGCATCTGAGCTCGCGTCTGAGCCCCCCATCTGTGCCCTCGCGGCATCCAAATAGACCCGCATGCTCTCGAGCATCGAGTGAAGAAACCTCTTCTCCGTGGGTCAATTGCGGCCCTCCAATCTTGGAAGACCTTGTACATCTGTTCCCGCATTTTTTGACGCGAGAATAAGGTGTACGCGGGTGGGGGGTGCCGAATGGACCTCCTAGGGCGATAGAGGGGAGGATCCCCTTGCTGCCCGTTGAGCCCGCTTTTGGCCAACCGGGCGAGTGCGGCGAGCAAACGATGGAGGGGACAAAACTCCTCGGCATCCGGGGGAGGTCGTGGGAACCGCTGCCGTCGCCGCCGTAATCGCGGAATAGTTCAGCTTCTCGCTTCGGCCACCCAGCGTCGACCCCCGCTCGAAACTTCTCGGAGTCCTTCCGCATCAGATAGCAGTTCCAGCAGGTGAACTCCTTATAAACCCCCGCCTTGGCAGCCCTCTTGTAGGCCGCTCTAATCTTAGCCCACATGTTGACGATCCGCTGGTTGTTCGCAACCAGGGGATCGTCGCAAACCGACAACCACGCCTTGGCTAGGGCGACGTACTCCTTTTCCGTCCACTTCCTCCGTGTGGTGGTGTCGTCAACAGCCGGCTGCGACGACTCGCCGACCACCTTGCTCTTCTTCTTCTTCTTTGGCGCGGCCCGACCCCCCCTACTCCCCCCGCTGGAATAGCAGTGTCCGCCTCCCCGATATCGATGTTGCTCTTGTACGTAAAGTTAGAGAGAGAGAGAAAACTCGTTAAAACAAGTGGTGCAAATGAAAATGAAACTAAAATCGCATAGGTATAGTGATTCACTTGGATTTTACATGACTTTAGAGGGTAGTTTTACTTGGTTTTGATCATATATTGTGTACTTTGAGACATGGTTATAGCTACTTCTCTATTATGTTGGTATTTTGACCATTTTGTGAAGAATGTGTAGAAAAATGTACAAAATATGTGGATGTGCAGCTGCTCAATGTTCGAGACAGCTTATCTGGAGATTTTGAAGTCCGATTCGCAAGTAATGTATACCATTCTCTTCTTCTTCGAAAGATCTTCGCGTGGATAACTTAAACGTCTCAATCGGAGTTTGGTAGAATAAGTTATGACTGTTTTACCAAGACTGCGCAGAGCAGTGACATAGCTGGCGACCCGCCAGGTTCGCATGCAAACGAACCTGGCGACCCGCCAGCAAAAAACGAAAAAAACGCCGTAAGCAGCTGGCGACTCGCCAGCTTCGACGCACACCCAACCTGGCGACCCGCCAGCTTCGTCGGACAGCTTATTTCGGGCCCAAAGTCAACCCTAGGTATATATATGCCTAGGAAACGCCTCCAAACACAATTTACACGCCTCCTACCCTAAAAATACCACTTTTTCACCTAGAAAGAAGAGAAGAACGAGCAGAGGACGAGTATTCATCGCAAGATTGAATTCGAGGCCTCCAATCCGCTCAATCCAATTCTGGGAGTTTCTACTTTTAGTTTTATTCTTGTTTAAATAATGTTTTTGAATATTTCTTTGAATATTTCTTTGACTTTTGTGTTGAACATGAGTAGCTAAATCCTTCGTAGAGTTCTACGGGGGAGATACAATGATTCTTATGTTTAATTGATTTCCTTTTTCTATGCCTTGGCTCATGTGGTTATTTTGATTTCTTCTGTGCTTATACGTTTATATGACTGATCACCTTATAAACGCATGTGGATTTTACTACAAGAACTGAGAAGTGAGTAGTTTAATTTGAAAGAGAAGAAATTGACGTCTTTGCCAATATAATCGAGAGATTTGAGCCTTTGAATGAAGCTAAGTATCTTAGGAGCTATTAGGAGTTGTTGCCTTAGTTCTAGGAAGGAGACTTCGGTTCTAGGTAGCAATCTACAAATTATATGCTTTGAGAAAAGATATAGTTTTACCTTAGTGATAGCTTAATAACCCTTGAGACCCTTTGTTGGCATAGTTAGGAAGTTAGTTGAGCATAGGATAGTTGTTATCGATCCCGTAGGATTCTACCTTCTCATCCTTGATCTACATCCGTTTTCTTATTTGCTTTTAGTTCTCTAGTTATTTTTAATTGTTATTACCTTGCTTTTAAATAGATTCAGAAAATCCAAAATTCCGATTCATCTAGATAGTAGTTGAGGTTGGTTCGTGGTAATTAGGTTGACACTCATTGTCTCTGTGGATACGATACTCTTTGCTTACTATTTGCTACATTAGCCCCATACACTTGCGGGTATACTTATGTTAAAAATAAGTTGAGTCAAGTTTTGGTTCAAAATTTTTTTAAAAAAATAAATAAATAATTGCGCTGGCCGATCGCTCGCCGATTGCCACCCTGTAATGGCGGCCAGCGCCTAGAAATCGGCTAGCGCTCACCGGTTTTTCACCGAAAAGCCGCTGGCCGATTACAATGGTTCGGCTAGCCGACCTGCTAGCGACGCGAATCGGCTAGCCGGTGCGCTAGCCGCCATTGTGGATGCTATTATATATTAGTTTTATAGTAAAACGTGAGTAGGAATGAGTTAGTGGAATATGAGTTCCACTAGACCACTACCAAAAATAGTAAAAGTAAAGTGGGACAAATTATGTGGGACGACCTGAAATGGAATACTGGGTCGAATTATCTGGGACGGAGGGAGTATAAATTAAAAATTGGTGTTGATCAGAGTTTTTGAATTAGGGGTTAATGATCTGTAAATTCATGAATTATTTGTGAATACTCTTTTCCTGATAATTCATAAATTTTGTGTGTATTAAATATAGGGATGTCAATTCAACTCGAAACCCGTGGGCCGGCCCGAACAACCTGGTAATATGAGCGGGTTAGGGCTGTAATGTTATTACCCGAATACAAAACGGGCTAAACGGGTTGGCCCGAACGGGTTGCGGGTCGGCCCGATGGGTTGTGAGTTTTAATTATAAAATATTAAGTTTTAGGGGTTTTTTATATTTTTGAATCCTCAATCTTCATTCTACACAATCATTAGTCTTATTCAATCTTCATTCTACACTTTTTCACTCGATCCCACAATATTAGCTTTCAAGTTCCATCTCAACTCATTATTGCACCGTCCCATCATCTACCACTAGTGTCTTACCACCACCAAAGCCAACCAAGACAAAATTAAGAACTAACCCATCAAAATCTTAATATATTTATTATTTTTAATAATGATTCATGTAAGATATGATTTTTAATTTTCATAAAGAATTAGTTACGGACAATGTCATAATAATGACACGAACATAAACTTTAATTTATATTTTAGTTGATCGAGATGAAAGGCTTCTTTTCAAGTATTATTGAAGAAAACTATGAAAATTTGAAGATTTTATATGATTATAAAGTTAAAAGAAAAAGTATCTAGAATTTAAAATCATTTTATAGAAGAAAATTTTGATACAAGAGATTATTTTCGAAAGCTTTTAGGCCCGAATAGCCTAATGGGTTAGCCCAAAACCCGACGGGTTAGGGTTAGGGTTGAAAATTTATGACCTGAAAAATCCATAATCCGAATGGCCCGCACCCAAATAGCCCGACGATCCGAGTGGACTGGCCCGAACCCGAACGGGTTAGCCCGATCAACATCCCTAATTAAATACGTGAAATCATGTATTTATCCCTCGAAATTGGCCAAATAACACTAATATTGTGGCATTGGAAAAAAGATGGTGATCAAATTTAAGGTCAAAAACAACATTTTTTCAGCAATTTAATTCATCTCTTCCAAATCACTCTAGTTTATTATTCCATCCGTCCCTGATTAGGAGTCATACTTTGACTAGGCACGGGTTTTAAGAAAGAAACGTTGGTTGAAAAAGTTAGTGAAATGTGTGACCCATTTTTTTTATATTGGTTTTATAATAAAATGTGAGTGAATTGAGTTAGTGGAATGTGAGACCTATTTACTATTTATGGTAAAAATGAAGTGTGACTCTTAATTGGGGACGGACCGAAATGGAAAAGTGTGACTCTTAATCGGGGATGGAGGGAGTACTCCATACTACAGAGAATAGGGACACCTACATTCTTGAACCGACAACCATCTTTCGGCTAACCTAGCATTCTCCCATCCCCTGGGATCAATAAGGAGTGGTATAAGTATTATATTATATTCATGACATGTTGTCCATCGACTACGCCTTTCGATATGATCTTACGCCCTGACTCACCCTTCGTGGACAGACCTTGCGGAGGAACCCTCAGGTTTATGGGCATTGGATTTTCACCAATGTTTGCTTTATAAAGCTGACATACTCGCTTCTGTTACTGATAAGGCTAATTTCATGCATTGGTTATGGGGATAAATTGTGTGATTTCCTGGGTCTAACAAGGTTTTATAAGTCAGGTGTGTAGAGAAATCGCCAGATCCAGGAAGAAGGAGAGGATCACCTGGAAAAGGAAGCTGGCAGAGAAAGTGAGCAGGAAAGAGGAGTTTACTAGACGAAGGAGCATCCGAAAGGCGGGAAAAATGGGAAACACAAGGAAGAGTCTAGAAGCTCCATCCCTTATAAATAAGAGTACGCACCTAACATGAAGCATTCGGAATCACCATCAGCTCTTAGCTCAGCCTTTCTCATTCTCTACACACACTTTTAGGGGAATCATCTAGGGGTTTACGGTTCAGGAAATTATTCGGTCGTTGTGTAACACCGTCTCCACGGGAGGCGAAGATACAATCTCTTTACCTGCTTTTTGTTTATGTTTCTGGATTTTCCGAGACTTCGCTGTTCGAACCCCGGTCGTATTTTGCTCAGTTTCTGTTGGATATTGCACTACTTGCTATGGAATCTGTTGCTTTGGTTTCGTTTTACGTTATAGTTGCATTATCTGTTAACTTTTGATGCTTATTGGTGGTTGATCTGAATTTGGAGTTTAAATTGCGTGGGGATTTGTAGTTGATCGGCTGAATTCAGTTAAATCTGTGAGATCGGAGGTTGAATTTGTGTTGGTTTATTGTGGATGGCTTGGATCCGGAGTGGATGAAGCATCCAGTGTTGGGATCTGTTCACGTTTGCATGGTTGTAATGTTTAATTTCTGTTTTCTTGTTTACTTCGTCTAGTAATAGTAGACCTGCTTTAGTTTCTATAGTTGATCGCATCAATCGGTTTAATTTAGTTTACCCTGTTTCGATCTTTGTTTTACTCTATTTTTCCTCTGCATTTCGTGATCAAGGTTTGGAGAAGATGATGTCGTTGTTAGTTAAATCTTTAGTTAGTTAATTGCAGCTTTTCTGTCGTACCATGCTGCTTTGGAAAATGGTTCCCATGCTCTGCTTTTCCTCTGTCTAGGTTAGTTTTAGGAAGCCGGTTACCAGGTCTAGTAGTCAACTCAAGCACGTCTGGTCGTTAGTATGCATGTTCTGTTATCTTCGCCTAGATCTAGCTGTAGGATATAGCATTTCATTTCCCAAGTCTAAGAATTAAATCTCAACCCCGAAAATTGTGTGGCAGCAGCCAAAAATAGTTTCCAGGTCTTTTAACATGTTTACTTACGCATCCGTCTCTGTGGATTCGATCTCTGCTTCTCTGTACTAATCTTTTAGCAAAGCAGGTTGAGGGTTTGAAAGAAGAAGGAAGTGATTGTGTGCCCAACGACAGGTAACTCGAGGATTCTCTGAGTTCCTAGACCCAGTGTCTAATGCATTCTCTGGATCTGGGAAGTTCAAATTTACACAGCTACACGCACTCACATCTCATTCTCGCTCTTCAGTTACGTCCACTGTTGCTCAAGCAAAAGCTTCTTTCTAAGGCAGAACTCTCCCGTATACTGCAATGTATTTTTACATCCCACAACTTTGGTGAGATGTTACACACTCCACCATCTCACTTCATTTATTACACACTTCAACTCTTTCTTAAAACCCGAGCCATAACAATAAGTGACTCCAAATATGGGACGAAAAGAGTAGATGTCAGTACTTCGTGGATCAATAAATAATAGTACTCCCTCCGTCCCGGCTAAGATGACACATTGCTTAGCCGGCACGGGGTTTTAGAAGTTATTGGTTAAAGTGTTTAATTGGAGAGAGAGAAGGTGAGTGTAAGTATTAAAGTAGAGAGATAAAGAAAGATGAATATTTTAATAGGAGTGAGAAAAAGTGGTTGAGTGTATTAATTGGAGAGAGAAAGTTAAAAAAAAAGAAAATGTGTCATCTTAGTTGGGACAAACTAAAAAGGAAAATGTGTCATCTTAAGCGGGACGAATGGAGTAGTAACACCAGTGTTTTAAACACCGGACCGGACCGGCCGGTTCGACCGGTTGGACCGCGAACCGGTGACTGGTCCGGTCCGGTTCACCCCTACAAACCGTTAGTATGTCAAACCGCTTTGGACCAATAGAATTGGCCGGTTCGACCGGTTGGGCCGGGAACCGGAAACCGGTTTTGTATGAGTAAAATGGCTTGTTTAAATTTTTTTTAAAATCTGAGGTTAGAGGGAGTTGAACCTAGGACCTCTAGTATAAATAGAGGCATCTCTACCACTCCACCACATGCATATGAATGAAATATGATGAACATTAGTTATTCTTATACATTAAATATGTAATTTTTTCCAATTTTAATTATCACTGACTAAATTTTAACTATATTTTGTTAGTCACTAAATTTTGATCGGTTTTAACTATAATTATATAATTAATTATACCTAAGATTGTTAAAATTTATTATTTACTAAATATTATCAAACTTACTAATAATTCGTATTTATTTATATGTAATAACTAATAATATTAATATATATTTTTAACCAAATTAACTACAAATCCATGTTTAATTTTATATAATTGCTATAGTATTATTTCATCATATAATACTTTTAAAATTAATATAAACTTTATCTATTTTTATATATAATATGTATTTAATTATATGAATTAACAAGAAGATTATTTAAATTTTATCATTCACTTATTTTAATAATCTATTATATAAAAAATTTAATATTATGTTTTTATTATTTGAGTATTGCTAATTACAATTTATTACTTACTAAATTTTATATATTTTGTATTTATATATTTAATATATGTATTTATAACTGTAAAACGGTTCGACCAGTGGTTCGATCAATGAACCGGTTAAACCAGTGAACCAGTAACGACGCCGATTTGCTTGCCGGTCCGGTTTTTAAAACATTGAGTAACATCTATATGACTCAACTTTTTGAAGCGTTGCTACAGTCATTATTTAAGATAACTCAAACATTTGTAGAGCTACTTTGTATCAACATGTATTTAAGATATAAAATTTAACAATATTTGTTAGAAATTAACTTCATTGACTAATTAAAAAAATACTAACTTCTAAAGATGTGTGAATATGCGGTTTGAAGATTTGTTTGGGTTATAATTAATTATTATCTGACTTAAATGAATTAAATCCATAATTTTCTCATTAAATAGTGTATTGTGATCTTATTAAATAGTGTATTAAAGAATCCATAGAATGCCAAAATTGCCCTCCAAAAACTAGTCAATCCCTTAATTAAAATATGGAATGGTTGCCCAACATGGAAATGTCATACGAAGCCCAGCCCGATATTATTATAAATTGTAAAGGGTTTGGATCGTAATCGAATTGTTAAATGTGTATGAAGTGTGACTATGTGTTAATTTTGTTTGGATTGGAATTATAATAAGAGTTAATCCATAATTTTTTTCAATAAGTAGTGTCTTATCTAACCCCATATAAGAATGGCCTGCTATGGAATTTAATAGGTACCTTAATTAGATAGAACGTCGAAATTGACCTCCAAAAACTAGTCAATACGTCATTAAAATATGCAATAAGCCCAAATTGGATATAGAATTAATTAATATCGAGCCCGAAACGAAGGCGCCTTACGAGGCCCGATATTAATCAACTGTAATGGGCTTATAATAGAAAGTCGTAGTTGCCCTCCAAAAGACCATACTTAAGCATATACTCCCTCTGTCCTCGATTAAGAGTTACACTTTTCCATTTCGGTCCGTTCCCAATTAAGAGTCACACTTCATTTTTACCGTAAATAGTAAGTAGGTCCCACATTCCACAAATTCAATTCACTCTTATTTTATTATAAAACCAATATAAAAAAATGGGTCTCACATTCCAACAACTTTTTCAACCAACTTTTCTTTACATTTCTTAAAACTCGTGCCCGATCAAAGAGTGATTCTTAATCGGGGACGGAGGGAGTAATTTCAAATTTAATACTCATATATAATTATACATGCTTGAAGGACGGGTCTAAAATTAATTAAAGTGTTTATTAAGGCTTTGATTTTCGATAAAAATAGCACGTAATTGTAATGGAAATCTACTGTAGATACCATATACTCTCTCCGTTCCAAGGTAAATGTAATACTTAAGAGATGACATGTGATTTTAAGAGATGTTATTTTGTGGGGAAAATTCTTCTTCTGTTCTAGGATAGTTGGATTGGAATTATTATATAACTCATCGTAATCGAATTGTTAAATGTGTAAAAGAAGTGTGACTATGTGGTAATTTTGTTTGGATTGGAATTGGAATTATAATAAGAGTTAATCCATAAATTTTTTCAATAGGCATTAGGGAGTGTCTGATCCAACTAAGACCGGGGAAAAATACCGAAATACCGAAATACCGACCTTATCGTACTGAAAAAATACCGAAAATATCAAATTTTCGGTACGGTATGATATCTTACCGAAAGATTCCGGTAAGGAACAATATGAATCTTCAAATACCGCGGTATACCACTGCATACCGAAATTCGATATATACCGTAAACTAAGGTATATACCACAAAAATATAAACATAATTATATATAAAATATATTTTATATATTTTAAAATTATAAAATCTATTGTGAAATATAAATATAATTATGAATAAATTATATTTAATTTATTTTTAAAATTATAAAATATAAATAATATTCTAAATACTCTAATTTTCTATTTTAATTGATGTTGAAAGTCAGGTATACCGCAAAAGTAAGGTATACCGAACTTCGGTACGGTATATCGAAAATGAGGTACGACATCGGTATAGAAATTCGTCATACCGAAAATAAGGTATACCGAAGTTCGGTATACCGAAAACTTTGATAAGGTAAATGTATGACTTTTTCGCATACCGTATTTACGGTAAGGTATACGGTATACTGGTTTCGGTAAGGTATACCGTACCTACCCACCCCTAGATCCACCCCATGGCTTGCTAATATTTTATTGCTATGGAGTTAAATTGGTAACTTAATTAGATAGAACGTCAAAATTGACCTCCAAAAACCAGTCAATCCGTCATTATATGCAATAAGCCCAAATTGCATATAGAATTAATTAATATATTTCCGTTTATTGAATTGAGCCCTTAATTAAATAGAACGTCAAATTGCTATGTAAAAAAAAATTCAACTCCCTTTATTAATATCTGTAAATTGCAATTCTCAGAAATCAGAAATACTCGTGCAATTTTGATTATTACTACTACTAAATATAGTTAGGAACAATACTCTGCAGGTTCCTAAAGAAATTATGTGGATCCACCATGCCTTTCACCCGAACAAGACGATCGAAATTGTTACCGAAATATTTCTTCCCCCAAACACTAGCTTGCGCATAGCTCGTCTCTCCGACAACGTTGTTGACTCCGAGGTCGAGATCATTGTAGTTGTAATACGAACCATCCGCGACATAAGGACTCAAATATTCGTAAAGCCTCCTCGTCCACCTTACGTACTTGTCCGAATCCCGGGCTTCGTCTTCTCCCCAAGTCACGGAGAAACTCAATAAATACAGATTACCAGCTCTGTGAGGAAAAACAGTGGCGGATTCCGAGACCTCCGCCATCCTTCCGCCGTATGGACTCAACACGACAAACGCCGTCTCTATCGCTTCCGCTTCCCGCAAATGTCTCCACACTCCTTCCAATCCGGACTCAGGAATCGGTTTCTGCACGTAGCTTGATTTGATTTTGTGATATCCCACGCCGCCGGCTTGGTTTCTGTTGAGCAGAACCTCCAGCGGCATTTCCATCGGAAGACCGTGCAGGATTTGGGTGGATTTGACCCAGCTCGTCTCGATGCAGTCTTCCCTCACCAGCCCTAGCTCCGGGAACTCTTCTTGCATCAACGCCATCAACTCGTCGGCGCCGCCGAGAAACAAAGCATACAAGGTAACAGTGATGGTGGTGTTCATCCTGTTTGCCATGATCCTTATAGTCAAATCCGGGTCAATCTCCGGAGCCACATGTTGCCAGCGGTGGATGATTCGAGTCGCGTTTTGTTCCAGTGTCCTTTTAACATTAAAAACAGTGACAGTTTCTGGTACATCCACCAGTTGTACCTTCCAGGCAGTAATCACACCGAAGCTGGCGCCCCCGCCGCCTCTGATGGCCCAGAACAGATCCTCGCCCATCGATTCCCTGTCCAGGATTCTCCCCCTGGCGTCGACTATTCTTGCATCGATCACGTTGTCTGACGAGAGGCCGTATTTCCTCGCCATTGCGCCGTAGCCTCCTCCACCGAAGTGGCCGCCGACGCCCAGTGACAGCCAGACGCCTGCGGGAAACCCGAGAATCGGGGTTTTCTCGGCGATCCTGTAATATAAAGAACCGATGGTTGCGCCGCCTCCCACCCATGCAGTTTTGTGCTTGACGTCGACGGTTATTTCACTGAGATTGACCAAATCGATGACCACGAACGGGACTTGTGCCACGTAAGATAGTCCTTCGAAATCATGGCCTCCGCTTCGAGTTCTGATGTCTAATCCGCTTTGCTTAGCGCAACATATGAGAGGCGGGATTTGGGATTCGTGGTCTGGGGTTATAATCACTTTCGGTTTAGGTGTAGTTGGTGTGGCGTATCTTAAGTTTTTGATGGAAGATTGTAAGATTGTAATGAAAGATGAGTTGGTTTGGGTGTAAACAAGGTTGGAAATTGAGGAGTAGTTGTGGAATTCATGTTTGAGGCATTTGAGAAATTCATCATGTTTATGATCAGCAGAAGTTGCCGATGAACAAGATAAGATGACAACAAAAGTTAATGTAAGAGATAATATCGATGGAGTTTTCAATGTAGTTTGTGTTTGTGGGGGTTTGGATCTAGTTCTTCTTATAGTAGGAAGACTATTGCCATCCGAGATTGAATTAAGATGTTTGTATTGTTTCTTTTATCTTGTGTGTCACAAACATGTAAACATAAATTAGTACATTATATGAAAAAATATCTGTCCATGTGATAGTTCGAATCATTATTAGTGTGAAAATCGAGCAACTTTCTCCCTATATTTAAATTGCAGATGTCAGTACCTCGTGGATCAATAAATTAAATATTAGTAGTAACATCTAGGGGAGTGTTATATTGCTAACTCAATGTTTAATTGTTAACTACAATTCAATAATAGCCATTAGATATTCAAATTAAAGGCCTAGATCATCAACCACAAAATGTCAATACGATCAACAAAAAACGTCAATAAGGCTATAGGATTAATTCCAATAAAAATCAATAGGGGTATTAATGTCAAGTTAGTTATAACTAACTTTTTAAAGAAATCCCAAAACTTTAAATTCATATAACATATATCAAATTAAAGATAATTTTATAAGGATTCCAACGATATACTACATGCATATGTTCCGACGTCAAAATTTGAAAAAAAAAATCTAGAATTTTCATATTTTTCGTACACAGGTTAATGTCAATGCAGCTAAGATAATATGTCAATATAAAGCATATAAAATGTCAATCCTAAATTTGTATTGACATTCTCAAAGCATTGTGTTGATATTTTCGAAACACTATATTGACATTTTCATCCAAAACCCTAATTTGGCGTTTTTTTTTTATCTTTTTCGATTTAATTAATAAAAATGAAAATTACACGTGGCAAATTGTAGACCACACGTTTTTTAAAATCACATGGCCTTAAGTTAGTTGTAGTTAGCAATTAAATATACGCTAGCAATTGATCACTCTCTGTAACATCTATATGACTCAACTTTAGTAAAATTTAACAATATTTTTTAGAAATTAACTTCATTGACTAATTGAAAAATTACTTCTAAGAAGTGTGAATATGCTGTAGTTTTAAGATTTGTTTGGGTTATAATTAATTATTATCTGACTTAAATAATTAAATCCATAATTTTCTCATTAAATAGTGTATAATGATCTTATTAAATTAGTGTATTATAAGAATCCATAGAACGCCAAAATTGCCCTCCAAAAACTAGTCAAACCCTTAAAATATGGAATGGATAAACCCAAGATGGAAATATCATACGAAGCCCGGCCCCATATTATTATAATTGTAAAGGGCTTGGATAGTTGGAATTATTATATAACTAATCATAATCGAATTGTTAAATGTGTAAGAAGTGTGACTATGTGGTAATTTTGTTTGGATTGGAATTATAATAACAGTTAATCCATAATTTTTTTCAATAAGTAGTGTCTTATCTAACCCATATAAGAATGGCTTGCTAAGTATTTTATTGCTATGGAATTAAATAGGTACCTTAATTAGATAGGACGTCGAAATTGACCTCCAAAAACTAGTCAATCCGTCGTTAAAATATGCAATAAGCCCAAATTGGATATAGAATTAATTAATATAGAGCCCAAAACTATGGTGCCTTACGAGGCCTAATACTACATTCATTGTAATTGGCTTGGAATTAAATTATAGAAAGTCTTAGTTGCCCTCCAAAAAACCATACTTAAGCATATAATTTCAAATTTAATACTCATATATATATGCTTGAAGGACGGATCTAAAATCAATTAGAGCACTCCCAATGGGGGTGGCGAAAATCCGGCGATAAATCGCCGAACATCGCCGGATTATCGCCGGCCGTTGTAGTGAAAACGGCGATAATTCGGCGATAATGTTACCGTTTTTTCGCCAACCGGCGTTTTATCGCCGGATTATCGCCGAGCGATCGCCGGCCATTGTGGGCGACGCTCGGCGATAAATCGGCGATATTTAAATTTTTTTTTTTTTCGGCCCAACGGCTATTTTTACATCCCACCCCTATAAATATTTCCTCCACTTCCTCTATTCATCACCCACAATCTTCATTCTCTCCATTTTCAATCTCTTCTCCCAATCTTCAATCTTCATCAAATTATGAGCTTTTGGAAGAAAAATTCCCGCTCGGGTAAGGGTAAGGGTAAGGGGAAAGAGTCGAGTTCACAAATTCCCAACATGGATGAAGCAAACGAGCAGTGGATGCACTCGTTGTTGGCGATGGGTTCTCCTCCCGGCCAACTTCCATACGCGGGTCCGTCTCCTTTGCAGACTCCTCCGGCGCGGAGACTTTCTCCGTACTTCAACTATGCCGGCAGAATGCCCTCTCCAGCCGACGATGTGTATCGGCCCCAGTTCGACACCCCCGGATCAACCCCAGGCGACCAAGAATCTCGAGGCCGCGACACTGAGCGCGGAGGACTTCGAGGTGGAAGAAACGCCCACCGAGCCGCTGCGGCGACTGATACGGGTTCCGATGAGAGGCCGAAGCGGGTAAGGACTACTTACACTCTGCAAGAGTCCGAGCTGATAGCCACCTGGCTCGGGCGGACACGTCACGAACGCGGAGCGCAAAGCAACTACCAGACCGAGATCATATTCTGGGAGCGGGTTGCCGCGGAAGCACAGGAGCCACAAGACCGCCTCAATGAAGGACCATGGCAGCGAGCGATCCGTCGGCATTGGGAGCGCCTCATGAGGGACTGCGGCCACTTCAACGGTATTTATTCTAACTTGTTGGCGGACATGCCCAGTGGCCAGAACGAGCATATGGTCCGAGATGAGGCCATGCAGAGGTATTGTGGCAAGTACTTGTCGAAGGGGTTCAAGTATTGGAACATCTACGATAAGCTGAAGGATCTCCCCAAATTCCGGACGGGGATGCACGCGCGCTGCACGGGAAATCGGTGCGCTCGCGACTTAGCGTTTCGGAGAGCGAGGGGAGCGCGACCCACATCGACTTGAGTGGGGATGGTCCGCACGAGCGCCCGGAGGGAGCGAAGAAGGCGAAGGAGAGGGGGAAGGGGAAGGGCACAACGTCGGAAGTCGGTTCGGAACCCCACATCGACTTAGAAAAAGCCACTTATTCGAACAATGTCGCCAATCTGACGCAGATGTACACGCTGTACTTCACCGGCGGCGGGACCCCTGAAGAAAAGGCGGCCCTCTGGAAATGCATCCAAGGCCTGCAGATTAAGAAGGGCCTCGAGCCCGACGCCCCTCCAGCCCCTCCGTCTTAGTTTTTTTTTTATTTTAAATCTTTGTTTATTTGCGGTTTTTATTTGTAGTTTTTTTTTTCTTGCTGTATTATATTTTCCAATGATTAATACAACGATGAATTGTTCATTATTAGTCTATTTATTAAATACATTTGTAGGGAAAATTAAATAATATAAAAAATAATGATGTAAAAATGAAATGTTTAGTTAGGGAGAAATAAGGGAGAAATAAGGAAGAAACCAATGTAGCAGTTGGCTAAAAACTGGGGATAAAATGTGATGCTGATGTGGCGCTGATGTGGCAGGAGTTAGGGAGAAATAAGGGAGAAATAAGGGAGTGCCATTGGGAGTGCTCTTAAGTGTTTATTAAGGCTTTGATTTTCGAGGAAATAGCCTGTAATTATAATGGAAATATATTGTAGATACCATTTTATATATTGGTAATTGCTTTATGGGCCATAAAAGAGTTATCTAAAAAACCAATCGTTTTCCATAAATAGAAATCTTATATGCATTTAACAAAACATAAAAAACATAAACAGACTGACATAGCTAGTCATTAGAAGGATAATTATGTAATACATTAATATATCGGAAGGGATCACCTCATATATTACATACTACATTTTCTAATACATCACTAATAACTCGACAAATGGATCTCATTTGTAGAAAGAAAAGATAGTTCCAATATAACTTATATATTTCCTACACAGCGTACACCATCTCTACCTCTCTCCTATATTTAATTGAAATAATTATCTTAACATTTGTTAACAAAAAATATAAATTGAAATAATTATCTTTAACGTTTGTTAATAAAAAATATAATAAGTTAAAATTTACTTTTTCAAAAGATTATACTCCATAAAAGAGTTAAGCTTTTACCTATTCCAGAAAATAAAAATAGGTAAAAAAAAATTCTTTCAAGTATTTTCTTTTTACTTTATTGAAATAATTTGGTTTTTAATATATAAAAAAAATCTATCTTAGGAAAAATTTAATAATTAGAAATTGACTAACTTCGTGATATAAAGCCACATACTTTCCCTCTCCTTTTTCTCACTATTATTTTTTTCCTTTACTTTCTCTAATATTTTTACTCTAACTAATTATATTATCTTTTCTCAATAAAAAAAATATAATAGAGTCAACTAATTTTTTTAATTTTTTTTAACTAATTAAAAATTTACTCTTATTTTTGTGGAAATTATTAATATTTACAGTACTATTTTTTTTATTGAGATAATAGTTATTTAAATCAAGAAGTTGTGTCAAATTCTAGTTAATTATAATCAAAGTCAAACCAAATTATTTCAATAAAATAAAAAAAAAAAAGAAAAATTCACCTTTTTATATTTTTTGAAATACGTAAAGATTTGACTCTTTTTACAATTTTGTTGAAATAAGTAAATTTGACTATTTATATTTTGTTGTTAACAAAAGTTAACATAATTAAATATAGCAGGGAGATAGTTAGGAATAAATTCTGTAAATAATTTTTCTTTCTATAAAATGAGATCCACTTGTCAAGTTATTAGTAGTGTATTAGAAAATGTAGTATGTAATTTATGAGGTAATTCCTTCCGTTAATCTAATCAATCATGATACATTTATTGTAAATGCAAAATACATAAAATATCCAATTTTGAACTCCATATACATGCAATTTTTGTTAATTTATCACTACTCAAATATATTGTAGATACCATATATATTGGTAATTGGTTTATGGGCCATAAAAGAGATCTAAAAAAACAATCATTTTCCATAAATAGAAATCTTATATGCATTTAACAAAACATAAACAACTGCCATAGCTAGCTAGTCATACATCATTATCGCGTGCAAGAATAGAAAATCGAATAAAATTTAAAAAATGCAGAAAATCAAGTAACAACCACAATTTGTTGTCAACAAAAATACAGCATTACTATATACGGCCGAACATTATCTTGGAATTGTTAGGGATAACAATGATCATTTCTGAAAAATTTATATGGACCGGCCATCGTTTTCACCTACAAGACTGTTGAAATTGTTCTTATAATACTTCTTCCACCAAACAAATACGACACTAACAATATTTTTTAATTAGATACAGGTTTAGATATTACTAACCTCATATACATATTAAAAAAGTGAAACACATAAGAAGTGTGTGAATACTTTATTTTCTTAAATAGAACATAGTCAATTAATCTACCCTAATCAATAATGCCTTGCTAGCTAGGGTCGATATTTTATTGCTATGTAAATAGGTATCTTAACACCATTATTAAACATCGAAAATTACCCTCCAAAAACTAGTCAATCCTTCATTACAATCTGTAATGAACTCAAATTGCATATGGAATTAAATGTATTGAGCCCGAAACGAACATGCTATACGAAGCCCGGCCCGTTCCGTTTATTAAAACATTGGCCATAGTGATAGCCTTAAATCTCACACGTAAGAACATATCTTTAGCAAGAAAATAAAATAAAATTACAATCACAATTACTACTTGTCAACATGAAATAGGCGACCATTTCTCTTAGACTTGTTAGGGATAATGCTCTGCTCGTTTCTGAAGAAATTACGCGGATCCGCCATCGTTTTCACCTTAACAAGACGATCGAAATTGTCCTTGAAATATTTCTTCCCCCAAACACTCGCTTGCGCGTAGCTCGTCTCCCCAACAACGTTGTTGACCCCGAGGTCGAGATCTCTGTAGTTGAGATACGAAGACCTCGGGTTACTCGCTACATAAGGGGTCAAGTAGTCGTAAAGCCTCCTCGACCAGCTTATGTAGCTGTCCGAACCCGAATTCTCGTCTTCTCCCCAAGAGATATAGTGACTGAATGAGTAGAGGTTTCCAGCTCTGTGCGGAAAAGGAGTGGCGGATTCCGAAATCTCCGCCATTTTCCCGCCGTATGGAATCAAGATGATGTATCCCTTCCCCACCGGCTCCGCTTCTTTCAAATATCTCCACACGCCTTCGAAGCCGGATTCCGGGACGGGTGTCTGGACGTAGTTCGATTTCATTTTGTGGTATTCCACAGTGGCGACTTGGCTTCTGTTTAGCAGAACTTCCGGCGGCGTGTTGACGGGGTAACCGGCGAAGCTGACGGCGGCTTGGATCCATCTCGTCTCCACGCAGTCTTCTCTCGCTAGCCCGAGCTCCGGGAATTGCTCTTGCATCAGGGAAATTAGCCTGTCGGCGCCGCCGAGGAATAGGGAAAAGAAGGAGGCGACGACGGTGGTGTTCACCCTGTTTGCGGTGACCCCGATGAACAAATCCCGGTCAGCCACTGGCGCCACGTATTGCCAGCGGTGGAGGATTTGAGTCGCGTTCTGTTCCAGAGTCCACCTTTTTCTGAAGATAGTGACTGTTTCTGGAACATCCACCAGCTGTACCTTCCAGGCGACGACCACGCCGAAAGAGGCGGCCCCGCCGCCTCTGATGGCCCAGAACAGATCCTCGCCCATTGACTTCTTGTCGAGGATTCTGCCGTCAGCGTTGACTATTCTTGCATCGATGACGTTATCTCCTGCGAGGCCGTATTTCCTCATCAGTTGGCCGTAGCCTCCTCCGCTGATGTGCCCACCGACTCCTACGGACGAGCAAAGGCCAGAGGGAAACCCGAGAACCGGGCTTTTCTCTGCGATCCTGTAGTATAAAGAACCGAGTGTCGCGCCACCGCCCACCCATGCGGTTTTGTTCTCGACGTCGACGGTTATTTCGCTGAGATTGATCAAATCAATGATCACGAACGGGACTTGTGACACGTAAGATAATCCTTCATAGTCGTGGCCCCCACTTCGGGTTCTGATCTCTAGTCCGCTCTGTTTAGCGCAGAATATGAGAGGCGGGATTTGGGACTCGTGGTCCGGGGTTATAATCACTTGCGGTTTAGGTGTGGTTGGTGTTGAGAATCTAAGGTTTTTGATGGATGATTGTAGGATTGTAATGAAAGATGAGTTGGTTTGGGTGTAAACAAGGTTGGAAATTGAGGAGTAGTTGTGGAATTCGTGTTTGAGGCATTTTAGAAAATCATTATGTTTATCGGCAAAAGTTGTCGATGAGCACAACAATATGACAACAAATGTTACAATAGTA
>NC_062966.1:36676468-36828686 GCF_023119035.1 Salvia hispanica | reverse complement strand
ATTTTTGGCGTTTATTTGTTTCTAAATTTTATTTTTTTTTTGATTCTGCCTCCCCGACCTCCCCGCAGCCCGAGCTCCGGGAAGAATTAGACGTCCGGAACCTACGTAAAGGTCTCCCGGCGGAAAAGAAGTCCCCAGGGCGGCGGCCACTTCATGTCGCACATGTAGACGCAGTCTAACCGCTGTAACAAGCTTATTCACCGAAAAAGATTCAGCTACACCCCAAGGCTTGGCTGAAGGCTGCAACACGGGAAGGGGAAGGGGGAGAGGAAGCGGAAGAAGCGAGGGAGGCCCGCGAGCACGCCTGGTAGGGGTGAGTTCAGCTACACCCAGCGCGAGGGGAGCGAGAGGCTTTGCGATTCAGCGCTCGCGTGGCTAAAGGGCACGTCGCGCCGCACGTAGGGGCAGGCCTTAAACCCCTCTAGGAAGTCGAATAGCATCTACAAGGTTATGGACTTGGGGAAGCTGTTTACTTGTCGAAGGGGTTCAAGTATTGGAACATCTACGATAAGCTGAAGGATCTCCCCAAATTCCGGACGGGGATGCACAGCGCGCTGCACGGGAAATCGGTGCGCTCGCGACTTAGCGTTTCGGAGAGCGAGGGCAGCGCGATCCCCATCGACTTGAGTGGGGATGGTCCGCACGAGCGCCGGAGGGAGCGAAGAAGGCGAAGGAGAGGGGGAAGGGGAAGGGCACAACGTCGGAAGTCGGTTCGGAACCCCACATCGACTTAGAAAAAGCCACTTATTCGAACAATGTCGCCAATATGTCGCAGATGTACACGCTGTACTTCACCGGCGGCGGGACCCCTGAAGAAAAGGCGGCCCTCTGGAAATGCATCCAAGGCCTGCAGATTAAGAAGGGCCTCGAGCCCGACGCCCCTCCAGCCCCTCCGTCTTAGTTTTTTTTTTTATTTTAAATCTTGGGATAAAATGTGATGCTGATGTGGCACTGATGTGGCAGGAGTTAGGGAGAAATAAGGGAGAAATAAGGGAGTGCCATTGGGAGTGCTCTTAAGTGTTTATTAAGGCTTTGATTTTTGAGGAAATAGCCTGTAATTATAATGGAAATATAGATACCATTTTATATATTGGTAATTGGTTTATGGGCCATAAAAGAGTTATCTAAAAAAACAATCGTTTTTCATAAATAGAAATCTTATATATGCATTTAACAAAACATAAAAAACATAAACAGACTGCCATATCTAGTCATTAGAAGGATAATTATGTAATACATTAATATATCGGAAGGGATCACCTCATATATTACATACTACATTTTCTAATACATCACTAATAACTCGACAAATGGATCTCATTTGTAGAAAGAAAAGATAGTTCCAATATAACTTATATATTTCCTACACAGCGTACACCATCTCTACCTCTCTCCTATATTTAATTGAAATAATTATCTTAACATTTGTTAACAAAAAATATAAATTGAAATAATTATCTTTAACGTTTGTTAATAAAAAATATAATAAGTTAAAATTTACTTTTTCAAAAGATTATACTCCATAAAAGAGTTAAGCTTTTACCTATTCCAGAAAATAAAAATAGGTAAAAAAAAATTCTTTCAAGTATTTTCTTTTTACTTTATTGAAATAATTTGGTTTTTAATATATAAAAAAAATCTATCTTAGGAAAAATTTAATAATTAGAAATTGACTAACTTCGTGATATAAAGCCACATACTTTCCCTCTCCTTTTTCTCACTATTATTTTTTTCCTTTACTTTCTCTAATATTTTTACTCTAACTAATTATATTATCTTTTCTCAATAAAAAAAATATAATAGAGTCAACTAATTTTTTTAATTTTTTTTAACTAATTAAAAATTTACTCTTATTTTTGTGGAAATTATTAATATTTACAGTACTATTTTTTTTATTGAGATAATAGTTATTTAAATCAAGAAGTTGTGTCAAATTCTAGTTAATTATAATCAAAGTCAAACCAAATTATTTCAATAAAATAAAAAAAAAAAAGAAAAATTCACCTTTTTATATTTTTTGAAATACGTAAAGATTTGACTCTTTTTACAATTTTGTTGAAATAAGTAAATTTGACTATTTATATTTTGTTGTTAACAAAAGTTAACATAATTAAATATAGCAGGGAGATAGTTAGGAATAAATTCTGTAAATAATTTTTCTTTCTATAAAATGAGATCCACTTGTCAAGTTATTAGTAGTGTATTAGAAAATGTAGTATGTAATTTATGAGGTAATTCCTTCCGTTAATCTAATCAATCATGATACATTTATTGTAAATGCAAAATACATAAAATATCCAATTTTGAACTCCATATACATGCAATTTTTGTTAATTTATCACTACTCAAATATATTGTAGATACCATATATATTGGTAATTGGTTTATGGGCCATAAAAGAGATCTAAAAAAACAATCATTTTCCATAAATAGAAATCTTATATGCATTTAACAAAACATAAACAACTGCCATAGCTAGCTAGTCATACATCATTATCGCGTGCAAGAATAGAAAATCGAATAAAATTTAAAAAATGCAGAAAATCAAGTAACAACCACAATTTGTTGTCAACAAAAATACAGCATTACTATATACGGCCGAACATTATCTTGGAATTGTTAGGGATAACAATGATCATTTCTGAAAAATTTATATGGACCGGCCATCGTTTTCACCTACAAGACTGTTGAAATTGTTCTTATAATACTTCTTCCACCAAACAAATACGACACTAACAATATTTTTTAATTAGATACAGGTTTAGATATTACTAACCTCATATACATATTAAAAAAGTGAAACACATAAGAAGTGTGTGAATACTTTATTTTCTTAAATAGAACATAGTCAATTAATCTACCCTAATCAATAATGCCTTGCTAGCTAGGGTCGATATTTTATTGCTATGTAAATAGGTATCTTAACACCATTATTAAACATCGAAAATTACCCTCCAAAAACTAGTCAATCCTTCATTACAATCTGTAATGAACTCAAATTGCATATGGAATTAAATGTATTGAGCCCGAAACGAACATGCTATACGAAGCCCGGCCCGTTCCGTTTATTAAAACATTGGCCATAGTGATAGCCTTAAATCTCACACGTAAGAACATATCTTTAGCAAGAAAATAAAATAAAATTACAATCACAATTACTACTTGTCAACATGAAATAGGCGACCATTTCTCTTAGACTTGTTAGGGATAATGCTCTGCTCGTTTCTGAAGAAATTACGCGGATCCGCCATCGTTTTCACCTTAACAAGACGATCGAAATTGTCCTTGAAATATTTCTTCCCCCAAACACTCGCTTGCGCGTAGCTCGTCTCCCCAACAACGTTGTTGACCCCGAGGTCGAGATCTCTGTAGTTGAGATACGAAGACCTCGGGTTACTCGCTACATAAGGGGTCAAGTAGTCGTAAAGCCTCCTCGACCAGCTTATGTAGCTGTCCGAACCCGAATTCTCGTCTTCTCCCCAAGAGATATAGTGACTGAATGAGTAGAGGTTTCCAGCTCTGTGCGGAAAAGGAGTGGCGGATTCCGAAATCTCCGCCATTTTCCCGCCGTATGGAATCAAGATGATGTATCCCTTCCCCACCGGCTCCGCTTCTTTCAAATATCTCCACACGCCTTCGAAGCCGGATTCCGGGACGGGTGTCTGGACGTAGTTCGATTTCATTTTGTGGTATTCCACAGTGGCGACTTGGCTTCTGTTTAGCAGAACTTCCGGCGGCGTGTTGACGGGGTAACCGGCGAAGCTGACGGCGGCTTGGATCCATCTCGTCTCCACGCAGTCTTCTCTCGCTAGCCCGAGCTCCGGGAATTGCTCTTGCATCAGGGAAATTAGCCTGTCGGCGCCGCCGAGGAATAGGGAAAAGAAGGAGGCGACGACGGTGGTGTTCACCCTGTTTGCGGTGACCCCGATGAACAAATCCCGGTCCGCCACTGGCGCCACGTATTGCCAGCGGTGGAGGATTTGAGTCGCGTTCTGTTCCAGAGTCCACCTTTTTCTGAAGATAGTGACTGTTTCTGGAACATCCACCAGCTGTACCTTCCAGGCGACGACCACGCCGAAAGAGGCGGCCCCGCCGCCTCTGATGGCCCAGAACAGATCCTCGCCCATTGACTTCTTGTCGAGGATTCTGCCGTCAGCGTTGACTATTCTTGCATCGATGACGTTATCTCCTGCGAGGCCGTATTTCCTCATCAGTTGGCCGTAGCCTCCTCCGCTGATGTGCCCACCGACTCCTACGGACGAGCAAAGGCCAGAGGGAAACCCGAGAACCGGGCTTTTCTCTGCGATCCTGTAGTATAAAGAACCGAGTGTCGCGCCACCGCCCACCCATGCGGTTTTGTTCTCGACGTCGACGGTTATTTCGCTGAGATTGATCAAATCAATGATCACGAACGGGACTTGTGACACGTAAGATAATCCTTCATAGTCGTGGCCCCCACTTCGGGTTCTGATCTCTAGTCCGCTCTGTTTAGCGCAGAATATGAGAGGCGGGATTTGGGACTCGTGGTCCGGGGTTATAATCACTTGCGGTTTAGGTGTGGTTGGTGTTGAGAATCTAAGGTTTTTGATGGATGATTGTAGGATTGTAATGAAAGATGAGTTGGTTTGGGTGTAAACAAGGTTGGAAATTGAGGAGTAGTTGTGGAATTCGTGTTTGAGGCATTTTAGAAAATCATTATGTTTATCGGCAAAAGTTGTCGATGAGCACAACAATATGACAACAAATGTTACAATAGTAAGAGAATAGGTAGATTGAGTTTTCATTGTTTTTAGTTTGATTTGTGGGTGATGTTGAGCTTGTAGTTTTATAGATAGAACATGCATAAATTGGCCTAAAAGTTTTGATTTAAAAATAGACACCTAGCGTGTAAGAAACATGTAAAAGAATGATTCAATTTTAGTTGCTGTCATGATGAATAGTCAGCCTTTTAGCGCAACTCTACTCTCTAATTGATAATTAAATAACCACGTTTATATAAGATATTGAAGATTAATAATACTACCTCAGTCTTAATTAAATTAATCGAAAATTTTTGGACACACAAGCTTAGAATACTGAATGGATTAAATAAAAATAAAATAGATAGGAGATAAAAAAAAATAGATAAGAGAAAATGAAATAGGTGATGGAACAAAATAAGAGTGATTAAATATATTGTTTTTTATTGAATAAGAGAAATGATTCAATTTTATATTTTGGCAAGTTGTATCTTGGACATATAAGTTGACCACTAAATGTTAGGCATGAATTGTGTGATTAAATACCACATCAAAGGAATACTAATGACCAGTAATAAATTAAAATATTAGTGAGAAATAGGAAAGCAATTAGAACATGAAAAATACTCTCTATTCTAAAAAAAATGTAGTAGCAGTACTTATTTATCTTAATAAAATGTCACATTTCTGTTTTGAAAAACGTTACTGATTTAATTGGATGCTGCTAATTTTGTTTTTGTGTTTTGGATACATTTGACTGGTTGGTTTGGTTTGAGGCTTTGAGATTTTTTTTGGTTATAAAAAATTGTCAATACATTTTGTCTATTTACTTGCTACATTATACAAAATCTTGAGTTTACTCACGTAAATGCTTTTTTAAATAAAAAAACGAGAATTTTAACAATTGAACTAAACACGGAAAATTTGGATTGTCAGACAATAAGAAGAGAACCAAAATGATTGAAGAAACCGATACTCATTAATATAGGATAAAATAAAATTATGCTCACATAAGAATGTCAATAGCAACTTATATATTTTTTTAAAAATCTCTCTAATAAGTTGAAACAATTCTATCATAATAATATTATAATTACTTTTTCTTTATTATCTTTTATACTTTTTTAATTGTGCATTAAAACTCGTGTTAGTTCAAAAGTGTTCTATTTTTATAGTAAGAGAGAGTTAATTATTCCTTCCATTTTATAAAAATATGTTCAATTTCCATTTTCGTCGGTCCAATAAAAATATGTGCATTTTCGTTTGTGAAAAGTTATCCCAATTTATTACCCTTATACATCAAGTTATTTATAACTTATACCATCATTAAAACACTAATAATAATACGGTCTCATTATCCAGTAATACAACTTTAACTGTTATTTTCTTTCTCTCTCACTTTATCAATTGTGTCTTAATTCACGTGCCATATTATATGCTCGTATTTTTATGGGACGGGGGGAATATGTTTTAACTAACCATATTAATTTCGATAAATATCTTTATCGCTCGGCTAAAATAAAGAAATTTTTACATCTAATACCCATTAATTTATTCCCACAATGATATAAGTCAATCACAGTTTAAATGTAAAATGAAGTTCTAGGAAATAATCTTGCAACTCTGTTGAGAGAAGAAAAGTCGATTTAAATTGCAAATTTGCGATAAGACTACGCTGTTCAACTTAAGAAATATGAACTATATATATCCATTAGTGGTAGTATTAATTAGTTTGCTTGTTACTTCTCCATAACTTATAAATTTCGTCGCGACTAATTCAAGGTAGCGATTGGAGTGAGAGTCTCTATGTACAAACTAGTATTTTATAATCGTTGAATAGTTGGTTATATTGTTTATAATAAAAAAATCAACTGTAATTCATATAGACATGATCTTTGTATAGTTTTAAATTTGTAAATAAAATACTGGAAATTTGGATCTATAACTAAAATATAAAATCAATAGGATAATGAATGTGATGGTTCAACAATAAAAAAAAATGCCAAGGGCAGTGTCGTAATTTCATGTAAGTTAGTTGCGATAGCTAAGTTTTGACCGTTGAGGTTCGCGCTCATTCGTTGCGCCACATCACCTTGGTCAAATAAGCTTATTTCCCAATGATTTATCATTTAAAAGATCTCCTATAAATAAGAGATCTAAACTCTATAGATTACAAAAGATATGCTAAATTAAACAATAATAAGAAGATATGTTTGAGATCTTGCAATCTTGTTGGTCAAGATATGGTGTGATACGACGAGGCCCGTATATCACATTTCTATTTTGTAAAACATTAGTCATTTAGTTGGATGTTGCTAATTTTCTTTTTTGGATTCATTTTGCTTATTGTGAACTTTTTCCTTACTCGCTATTAATTAATTGGTCTGAGGGTTTGAGCTTTTTTCTATTATAAAAAATTGCCAACACACCTATTTACATTTCATCTATTTACTTACTACATTTAACAAAATCTTGACTAATTAATTGGTCTGAGGAGTATTACTTAAGTAAGACTTTTTCTTGAAAAAAAGAATAAATTTTTAGCAAGAAATGAACTGAACACGAAAATTTGGATCGTCAGACAAGAAATAGAAAACCAAAATGAACGAAGATACCTATGGCCAGTGGCGGATCCAGGATTGAAAAACGGAGAGGGCGTAGTAAAATAATAAAATAATAAAATAATAAAATATTAAATATAATACTTCAATATGTTTTTTTTAGCAAAATGAAAGTCTAATACAATTCAAGTAGCTCTAGCATCTATTAACCGAGACAATCGATTTCTACGGATATCCATATCTTGAAAATGTTTCAAGATTCTTTCATTAGAAACACTAGCAAAGATGGATCTTTCATTGTATTCTTCTAAACTGTCATTCAACCACTCATCTCCCATCCTATTATGCAAGTCAGTCTTGACAAATTTCATTGCTGAAAATACTCTTTCAACAGATGCAGTCACTACGGGTAAGATCAATACCAACTCAATCAGACGATAAACCAACGAAAAAACTTTATCTTTCTTGGTTTCAACAATCTTCTGAGATAGGCTAGCCAAATCTTCAATAGCATTCAATCGTGCATCTCTTCTCACAACATCAACAAAAGTTTCAAGTTGTTTAAACAATTCAATATGTTGAGTCAATGTGAAGTCCTTTGGGTAAAGAATAGCAAGATGAACAAGCTTATCAATATTAAAAGCAGCGAAATCATTTTTTGGATCGAGGCATGTCATACAACTTAGCAAGTCTGTGGATGTTATTTCAATTGAGCTTGGGGCGATAAATGTTATTTTTTTCGGTCAGCGAGGCGACATCGGAGGCAACAGAGGGGGCGGATATGGAAAATATACATCCGGGATAATGGAAAATTAGTCGCATGGTGGGGGCGACCGCCCCAACCTGCCCCCACCTGGATCCGCCACTGCCTATGGCTATAATCATAATATGATAAAAATAAAATTTTGCCCAAATAAGATTGTCATACATAGAAAGTCAAAATTGCACTCCAAAAACCAGTCACTAAAAAAATATCCGTACTAGGCTTCTTTGGTAGCAATTGGCGGAAGCCGGAAAGCTCTGCTCGTTTGGGAAGAAATCATTTGGTTCGACCATGGTTTTCACTTGAACAAGACGATAGAAATAAACGAAGATTCAATTAACCATTCAATAATTTTGCGTGTGAAAGTAGTACATTTTTTTTAGGTGTGCTTGAAAATTCAAAATAGTAGTAGTACTACTATATAACTATCGTATGTCAACCAACTTATTACTACAATATAATAAAAGAAATAATGACGTACACAATATCAATAACACTATAAAACAAAACAATGGGATACTACAATGCATTACCAAAAACACTAACTCCCTTTCTTAATTCACTTGAAATACAGGGCGGGAATGCTCTGTTCGTTTCTGAAGAAATTTTCCGGATCAACTTCAGTTTTCACACGAACAAGACGATCGAAATTGCCCTTGAAATATTTCTTACCCCAAACGCTCGCTTGTGCATAACCGGTCTTTCCATTAGGGTTATTGACTCCGATGTCGAGATCTCTGTAGTTGAGGTATGCAGCCCTCGGAGACCTCGAAACATACGGAGCCATGTAACTGTAGTACCTTCTGCTCCAACTCATGTACCTCTCCGCCACATCGCCGTCGTCCCAATACACCGTGCTAGCAAGAATGTACAAATTACCTTTCCTATGAGGAAATGGAGTCTCGGATTCGGATATTTCTGACATTCTTCCGCCGTACGGAATCATGAACACGAGGCCCTCACTCGCTTCTGGTTCCAATAACAATCTCACGATGCCTTCTATCCCGAACACAGGGATCGGTTTTTGTACGAAATCCGATTTTGTTTTGAAGTGTCTGACGTTGTTCTGTGTTCTGTTGAGCAGAGCTCGGAGCGGATCCTGATTATCGGGTGATGATCCGGTGATCTGTGCGAAGAATAGCGCGGATTCAATCCAGCTTACCTCAGAGCAGTCTTCTCTTACCAGACCTAATTCAGGGAAGTTTTCTTGCATCATTGGAAGTAATCTCTCGACGCCGCCGAGGAAGAGAGAGAAAAATGTAGCTTGAACCGTCGAATTCAATGGGTATAAGTAGAGTCCAATCCCCAAATCCCGGTTAATTAGAGGAGCCACGTTTTGCCAGCGGTGGAACAGTTGAGTAGCGTTCTGTTCCAGTGTCCTGTCCACTGTGAATACAGTTACTTTTTCTGGAACATCCACTAGTTGTACTTTCCAGGAAATGATTACGCCGAAGTTGGCGCCTCCGCCGCCTCTGATGGCCCAGAACAGATCCTCGCCCATTGATTTTCTGTCAAGGATTCTGCCGTTTGCGTCGATTATTCTCGCATCGATGACATGATCCGCGGCGATCCCGAATTTTCTGACCATCATGCCGTAGCCGCCGCCGCTGAATTGGCCGCCGACGCCGACAGTCGGGCATAGGCCGGCCGGGAATCCGAGGACCGGGCATTTTTCTGCAATCCTGTAGTACAAGGTTCCGATTGTTGCGCCGGATTCGACCCACGCGGTTTTTTCCTCGGCGTTGACCGTGACTTCGCTGAAATTGATCAAATCGATGACCGCGAACGGGACTTGGGATACGTAAGATAGTCCCTCATAGTCGTGGCCCCCGCTTCGGATTCTGATTTCCAGACCACTTTGTCTGGCGCAGGATATGATAGGTGGGATTTGGGATTCGTGTTGCGGGGTTATGATCACGTGTGGTTTAGGAGTTGACTCAGAAGCGAATCTCCTATTTTGGATGGAGGATTGAAGGACGGAAGTGTACGATGTGTTGTTTGTCGTGTAGACAACGTTGGAAATGGAGGAATTTCGGGTCTCGAGAGAGAGACATTGGAGAAAATCGTCGCGCTCATTGGCATAAGCTGCCAACGAGCACGTCGATATGATAATAAATATGAATGATAGAGAGATGGTAAGAGATTTCATGATGTATGATAATTTTTTGAGAATAAGATTTTGTGTTTTATAGAAATATTGCATGGATTGGTGTGATATTTATAGGGTTTTTTCAATGCATGGTAATGACGCAAGCAATAATTAAGTAATGAACGATGCTTGAATTTCGCTGCAGCCGTTTCATTTTGAATTTTTATAATATGCCGACTTTTCCAATTGAAGTTCTTTGACGAGAAAAATAAAAGCTACATTCTACCTTCTTTAGTTAAATACCTTTATCGCTCGGCTAAAATAATGAAATTCATGTATCTAATTATATTAGTTTATTGACTTTGTTCTCGCAATTAAATAAGTCAAATGTCAATCACAGTAGATTTTCAATGAAGTTGGAGGAAATTATCTTGCAACTCTGGTAAGAGAAGAAAAGTCGGATTTACATTGCAATAAGACTAGACTGCACTTTTCAATTTTACAAAAATGAACTATCTATTAGTATAATATATTCCCTCCGTCCCAGATAATTCGACTCAGTATTCTATTTCGGGTCGTCCCACATAATTTGCCCCACTTCACTTTTTCCATTTTTTATAGTGGACCTCATATTCCACTAACTCATTCTTACTCACATTTTATTTTAAAACTAATACTTTAAAAGTAGGACTCACATCCCACTAACTTTTTCAACTCACTTTCCATTAGATTTCTTAAAATCCGTGCCAGGTCAAAGTGTCTCAAATTATCTGGGACGGAGGGAGTAATTTGTTCGCTTCTTGTAAATTTCATCGCGACTAATTAGTTTGCTTCTATATACAAACTAATATTTTATAATCGTTGAATTAGTTGGTTGTGTTATTTATAAAAAAAATCTAAATGTAATTCATACAGACATAATCTTTGTATGATTTTAAAATTAAATAAAATAGTATAATTTTATTAAACAAATAGGTATGTACAATATTAATCAAAATATAGGATTAATAATAATGAGCTTGGGCTGGGCTTCTGACGAGTTTGAGCCTAGGCAAAGGACTAATTGAATGATGAGTCCGGCCCAAACCGTTTCATTTTTGGCCTATACAAAGGGCAGTATCGTACTTTCATGTAAGTTAGTTGTGCTAGAAAAGTTTAGACGCTCCGTCCCATTAAATACTCATTCCGTCCTAACGTTTGCTTTTCGACGCATAATTTTATGTAGTGTTATTTTGTTAGTTAAAGAAGAGAGAGTAAAGTAAGAGAGAGGGAAAAGTAGAGATAAAGTTATTTCTATTTTAAGAAATGTTTTATTTTTAAAGGGACAACACAAAAAGGAAAACGTTTCATTTCTAGTGGGACAGAGGGAGTATGCAACATTTGCTTTTTGACACGAGATTTTATTTAGTGTTGTTTTGTGAGTTAATGAAAAGAGAGTAAAGCAAGAGAGAAGAAAAAATAAAGAGAGTATTGTTTTCATTTTTAGAAATGTTTCATTTTTAATGAGACAAACCAAAAAGAAAAACGTTTTATTTCTAATCGGGACATTTTATTTTAGTCCCCAGTGGGCTAATCCACACTGCAATTTGGGCCTATCAACTTAACCCACGCATTACTTTTTCAATATATATCCATAATCCCACCATTTTTGAAATAATTATTTCGGTATCATAGTCCAAGTCCAATTGATTTGCTCCCTTTATATTTTTTTTTTCTCAAGAGGGCTAGCTGCTCTCCAAAGCAAACAAACACATAACAAAATATGAATCTTTTATTTAGATTTTTTCCTATTTCAAAATGTTTTCATATCCAGTCAACTTAGCATAAAAAAGTGTCTATTGGTAGACACCGAACATACAAACATGAACACAAAATTATGTAACAAATCAAGCAAATCAAATCGAACACACGCCCTTGTCGCTCGACCACGAGTGAATGGGCGGAATGCTTTGCTCGAATCTGAAGAAATTCTCGGGATCAACCATAGTCTTCACCAGAACAAGACGATCAAAATTGTTCTTATAATACCTCTTCCCCCAAACGCTCGCCTGTGCATAGCTCGTCCTCCCCACAACGTTATTGACTCCAAAGTCGAGATCTCTGTAGTTGACATACGCAGACCTCGGATTGCTCGAAACATAAGGAGTCATGTAATCATAATACCTCTTCACCCAATCAACATACCTCTGCGCATTCTCGTTATCTTGCCAATACACAATAGTCTCCACTTTAAACAAGTTCCCCGCCCTGTGCGGGAACGGAAGCGCCGACTCCGAAATCTCCGCCGTCCTCCCGCCGTGCGGGATGAAGGCGATCAGCCCCGCCACCGCCTCCGGCGCGAACAGAAGATTCAACAACCCCCTGACCCCTTCCTCCGGAAGAGGTTTCTCTACAAAATCCGACTTCATTTTCAAAAATCTCAAATTCGGATCCTTCCTGATCAGCAAATCCGCCGGGGTTTGGAGATCCAACGGCAACGCGGAGGTGAATCGCCCGAAGCTGACCACGGAATCGATCCAGCTCATCTCCGCGCAGTCTTCTCTCACCAATCCCAGCTCAGGGAACGTTTCTTGGACGAGCGCGACTAATCTGTCGGCTCGTCCAAGGAAAAGCGAAAAGAAGTTCGCCGAAACCGTCGAACCGATCCTGTTCAACAAGATCCCGACGAAAAGATCTTTGTCGGTGTAGGGCGCGACAGACTGCCACTTCTGGACAAGTTCTGTCGCGTTCTGCTCCAAAGTCTTGCTGACTTGGAAAACAGTGACAGTTTCTGGAACATCCACCAGCAGCACCTTCCATGCAACAATAACGCCAAAACTGGCGCCTCCGCCGCCTCTGATCGCCCAGAACAGATCCTCGCCCATTGATTCCCTGTCCAGAATTTTCCCTCTGGCGTCGACTATTCTTGCGTCGATGATGTTATCCGCCGCCATGCCGTATTTCCGGACCATCGTGCCGTCGCCGCCGCCGCTGAAGTGGCCGCCGGAGCCGACGGTGGGGCAGAATCCGGCCGGGAAGCCGAGGAGCAAGCTCTTCTGAGAGATGTGGTAGTACAGCGCGCCGAGGGTGGCGCCGGCGCCGAGCCAAGCGGTTTTCGCCTCGGCGTCGACGCTTACTTCGCCGAGATTGAACAAATCGATGACCACGAACGGGACCTGAGAGCGGTAGGATAAGCCCTCCATGTCATGGCCGCCGCTTCGGGTTCGGATTTCGAGGCCGGTTTGCTTGGCGCAGCGTATGATTGGTGGGATTTGGGATTCGTGGTCCGGGGCTATGATCACGTGCGGCTTGGGAGTAGATTCTGTGGTGAATCTTAGATTCCAGATGGCGGCTTGGAGGATGGAAGTGTAGGAGGAGTTGGCTTTGGTGTAGACAAGGTGGGAAATCGGGGCGTGGTTGTCGGGATATTCCGACAAACATTCGAGGAAATGGTCGTGGCCATCGGCGGTGGCGGCCGGTGAGAAGGTGGAGATGAAGAAGATGATGAGAGTGAGAGTGGAGAAGGAAGGAATCTTCATGGTTGAGGGAGATTCTATTTCTACTTGTGTTTTAAGATTAAGTTAAATGTGTTCGATTTATAATGTTTAATGAGTAATGGTGAATGGGATTTTTCGTCGCCATCGTCTCTATTGGCGGCACTTCTTTGATTTTAAAAAAATAAAATATAATGTGAGTTCCTTCCTTTCTTGAAAAATACATTTGATGTTGATTTATGAACTTTTTCTTGGAAGCTGGAAAATTAGTGTCTAATCTCAGTTGTTTAATGTTAGATGCAGGGTTTAGTAAAAAGAAATAAGATGAATAAATCTCAAGTCGTTTCTTTGGAGACTTTGATTAACATTAGAAAACATTAAGATATTATACTAGTACTACTTATGTTGATTAGATGCCGGATTTAATGAGTAATTAATAAGATGGGTTACCTTTCCTCTATATTTTTAAAATACTATTATCAATTTGTCGAAGTTATACAGTAACTAATTAAGTATCGTGACATCCTTTCAAATTGGGTGGCTCATTAGTTTTTTATTTTCAATTGTTAAACGTTTTTGAACTAGCTATAAGACAATAGATGTTCAACATATTCAACAAAGGTCAATTATTTCATCTAGTGTACGCTTTTCTGGTCTTTCTTGGTAGCTTATTAAGTCCAACTCGAAACACATGTATGTGATAGAGACTACAAAATGAAAGACCACTTTGGTAGTATAATTAATTAAAATTTAAATTCGAACTCATATTTTAATAATACTCTGCATATAGTTAGAAGTGGTTTGCAAGATTTTATCCAGGAATTAAAAATGTAGTGTGTTTGATTAAAGTTAACTGTTTTATAAAACTGTTAATAAAGTAATGCAGTGAATATTAAAAATGAGAAATCGATCTTAATAATAATGCTTGAATATCATAATTTCAACCGTGGCAACTGGCATGCATATACATAATTATCACCTTATCTGATTAAACTTGTACTACCTAAATGATTACAGGTAACTGAGTTTGTGCAAATGACAACTCCTCTTAAAGTGACACCGTAACGCCATCTATATAGCAATATTATAAACGTTACACAGCAATATTACAAACACTACACAACAATCTATAGATTGCTGTATAGTGTGTCGGATATTGCTGGACAAGAAAAATTGTTGTATAAGGTGCAACATATTGCCGGCCGTCTTTTTTGGCGGTCTTTTTTTTTGCCACATGGAAGCTTATTATTCGTCTATGTGTATAAATGATTTGCTAGAAATGATGGTATAGTGTTATTTTAAGGGATGGTGGCATCCTAACATGGCCCAAGGTAACTGTTTATAAAGTAATGCAGTGATTTTGATGATTATGGTCACTTTTTAACTAGTTATAGTCAAAGATTCGTCTCCTTGTCAAATATGATGGTTTATTTAAGTTTGTTGAATATTATACATCACAGTCATGATTCGTGGTTTTATTTTAACTTTCATAGTTGGCACTATTGACATTTTATCTTTCGTTGAATTCATTATTCTCACTCTTGTTGAATGAAGTTTTCTGTTTTAACTTTTAGCCTTCTTTCTTAATCATAAGAAAACGTTTAAAGGGAGCAAGTTTTCTTACTACTAACATTATATAATATCTCAAAGTGATAAATAACATAAAAATAGAAACACGGATATCTAAGAACGTAACATCTTATAAAAAAAGATTATCCCATTATAAAAACGGATATGTCAAGTTCATAAAAACGGATATGTCAAGTTCGAGATGAATGGCGCTAGATTAGTCTCTTTTTTCTAGCTCCCAATAAAACTCGAATAACTATTGTAATTTTAAAAAAGTGATCTCGGTTGTGCTTGTTTTATTTTGGATTTGAGCTAGCTAGGGAATTTGTACTTTGCCTGATTAGATACTCTCTCCGTTCCTTGTTAATAGAGACATTTTCTTTCGGTACGGAGTTTAAGAATAATGTGTTAAAAGGACGATGAAAAAAGTAAGAGAGAATAAAGTAAGAGAGACGACGAGAGAATAAAATAAAAGGGAAAATCATTTTTTGCCAAAACTAGAAATGACTCTATTGATTTAGAATTTCTCAAAATACTAAAATGACTCTATTAACATTGGGGGAAGAGAGAATTAAGCTTTGGAAATATAAGGGACAACCATATAATAGTTTTTTAAAATTAAATAGTAGTACTAAGTTATGAGCCCAAAATATGTAATGTTTCAGCCCAGTTAAAAGCCCAACCAATTCAAATGTAGAAGACCGCCATGTTTATGGCGTGTGGGCTGATGAGGGTAAATAGTTAGTTGGGTTGAAGAGGAGAATTGGTTGGGCTAATAATTAATGATTAGGCTTGGATTTTAATTTGAGCCCATTAATGATTTGTTAATAAACCCCAAAGTTATAATCTTATTCTCGCAATATATCCTATTCAAGTTAATTAAATTAATGTTATTATTGGTACAAATAATAAATACTAGTATAATAAAGGCTAATCTCGGAAGTCAGATATTTATAAAAATAAAAAATATAAAAAAGTCTCATTTCACATAATTTCACTCACATTTAATTATAAAATTAATATAAAAAAGTAAAACTTATACTTCCTCCGTCCACGAATAGGAGTCCCGTTTTTCCATTTTGGTCCGTCCACGAATAGTGGTCTCGGTTCATAATTACTATAAATGATAACGAGACCCCACATTCTACTAACTCATTCTCTCCACATATCATTTAAAACTAATATATACAAGTGGGACCCCTATTCCACTAACTTTCTTCCACTCACTTTTCTATACATTTCTTACAACCCGTGCCGAATAGAAATGAGAGTCATATTCATAGACGGAGGGAGTATTTAGCATTTAGCTAACTTTTTCCACTTATTTTCCTTTGCATTTCTTAACATTTGTAAGAATGAGACTTTATATTGTAAACAAAGGATGTATAAAGAAAAGGAAATTCAAATATATGCAACCATAAAAATACAGCACTTACACAAATAAATCAATTTATCAGGCATCAAAAAAATTAAACAATTTCTTAGAATAACAATGCTTTGAACAACAAATACAATTACTATTACTCCTAGAAACTTAACGTAAGAGACTAATCAGAAAGCCTTATTCAGAGACGTAACACAACACAAGTTCACTTTCATCAGAATATATCTTAGTTCCCTTTCTTAGTCCACTTCGCCTGCAACGGCGGAATGCTCTGTTCATTCTTGAAGAAATTGGTCGGATCAACAACTGTCTTCACCCGAACAAGACGATCGAAATTATCCTTGTAATACGGCTTCCCCCAAATGCTAGCTCGTGCATAACTTGTCTTCCCATTAGAACTATTCACTCCTATATCGAGATCTCTGTAGTTGAAATACGCTTCCCTTGGGGAGTTCGAGACGTAAGGAGTCATGTACTCATAATATCTCCGGCTCCAACTTATGTAACGATCCGCATCCGCAGCCTCAGAGTTTTGCCAGTAAGTCAGGCCAGCAAGTTTGTAGAGCGCACCAGCTCTGTGAGGAAATGGAGTCTCTGATTCTGATATTTCATCCATTCTTCCACCATATGGCACCATGTAATAGTTAGTCTCGTCGGCTTCTGGTTCACGTAGCATGCTCACCATCTCTTCGATCACGTTCAACGGAAGGGGCGTCCGAACATAATCCGACTTGGCTTTGAGCTGTCTGAGACCGGGCTGAGTCCGGTTGAGCAGAGCATCTAGTTGATCTATCGGCATTTGGTTGCTAAATAAGGTGGATTCGATCCAACTCATTTCCGTGCAGTCTTCTCTCACTAACCCTAACTCTGGGAAGATTTCTTGCATGTATGAAACTAATGCGTCAGCGCCGCCCTGGTACACTGAGAAGAAGTTAACCAGGACGGTCGTGTTCACCCTGAGTACGATGACTCCAACGAACAAATCTTTGTCGGCTTGAGGCGCCACGTATTGCCAGCGGTGCCACAGTTCAGCGCCGTTCTGTTCTTCCACGTTCCTCGTGATTGAGAAAACAGCGACTGTTTCTGGAACATCCACCAGCTGTACCTTCCAGGCAGTGATCACGCCAAAACTGGCACCTCCACCGCCTCTGATGGCCCAGAAAAGATCCTCTCCCATTGATTTCCTATCGAGGATTCTGCCATTAGCGTCGATTATTCTGGCATCAATAACATTATCTCCCGCGAGGCCGTATTTTCTCAGCATTGCACCGTAGCCTCCTCCGCTAAAGTGGCCACCGACGCCAACAGTAGTGCAAATAGCCCCGGGAAACCCTAAAGTGGAGCTCTTTTCTGCAATCTTGTAGTACACAATACCGGTGGTTGCGCCCGCTTCAATCCACGCAGTTTTCTCCTCCACGTCGACCGTGACTTCGCTGAGATTGATCAAATCAACGATCACAAACGGGACTTGTGAGACATAAGACAATCCCTCCATGTCATGGCCGCCACTTCGAGTTCTGATTTCCAAACCAGTTTTTCTAGCACAACGTACCACAGGCGGGATTTGGGATTCGTGCTCTGGGGTAATGATCACTTGCGGTTTGGGAGTAGATTCGGACGCGAATCTAAGGTTTCGGATGGAGAACTGTAGGATGGAAGTGTAAGATGAGTTTGCAGGAGTGTAAACATCATCTGAAATGGATGAGTAATTCTTGAATTGATAGTTGAGACATTGAAGGAATTTGTCTTGCCTATCAGCAGAAACTGTGAGAGTGATTGACAAAATGAGAAGAAGAAAGAATGAGAGATGAGTTGAGATTGAAGGATTTTTCATGGTTTATGATTTCGATGAGAAGATGAATTAAACTTTGTGTTTGTATGTTGTTTGAGAGGCATGCATGGCTCCCTATTTATAAGGTACTTCCCTTTGAATAAATCTATTATATTAATTTTCAAAGTCTACTGTCTTAATTTTCCTGCAAATGTTTGATTTTTTTTAATATGCCATTCTCACATATATATACCTTATCTTCTAGGTCTGCTTAAATAGATAAATTAAACTGAATGGTGTGCAAATTCAAGTTGATGATTTTTTCTAGGTCTCCTTAATCGGATTAACTTACTTCGCCCAAATACCAAGTCATTTTATTGGTAAATATGAAGATTCTACAATAATTTTGACATTCAATGTAGAAAATTAAAATGTACTTCAGAGACGGTCAATGATTTTGATAAATTAGTCACGACTTTCCGACAAGGGAATAAGTCAATTACATTTTGAGAGGTGAAAGTCGTGTAAAATTGTATTTAAACCACTTTCATTTTTATACTTGATGCAGAAACACTGCCATTCATATAAATTAGAATGACTTGGACAATTATACAAATTAAGAAATATCAGCTGCTTGGAATTGGTCCGATTATGTAGATCTAGAATCAAATATTTAACAATTGAACTTCTTCATTCAGTTCACATAATAAATAGGATCATTTCAAATCTTAATGTCCTTACTAGAACATGGGAGCCTTATAAATAGGGTTCATGCATGCCTCTCAAAAAACACAAACACAAACTCATTTTCTCATAATCAAATTTGCTAAGGGTCCGTTTGTTACGTGGAAATGGAATTTTATGGAATTCTATGGAACTGAATCAGAATTCAATTCCAAATCTTTTTTTGGCAAAATGAAATACTCCCCCGGTTTCATTATAGTTGAGTCATTTTACCATCTCGGGAAGTTTCTTCATAGTTGAGTCATTTCCTTATATGGTAACTTTTTTCTCTTCCTTACTTTACTCTCTCTTACTTTATTCTCTCTAATATATTCACTTTATACTTTATTCTCTCAACCTTTTCCTCTCTCTTACTTTTTTATCTATTTATTTAACACACTCAATATTCATTTTTAAAACTCTGTGCCGAAAAGTTTCGCTTCAACTATGGCGAAACGGATGGAGTACTTGATATGGAATTGATTTTGAAAAATTGAATGTGTGCATTGTGCATTGTGTGTGAATGTGTTCAATGTGTGTGTAAGAATGTGTGGAAGTGTGGGTGAATTTGTGCAGTGTGTGAATGTGTGTGTAAGTGTGTGATTGTGCGTGAATTTATGTGTGCAATGTGTGCGTGAATGTGTGTGTGTGCAGTGTGTGCGTGAATGTGTGCAGTGTGTGTGTAAGAATGTGTGCATTGTGTGTGCGGTGTGTGCGTGAATGTGTGCAGTGTGTGTGTAAGAATGTGTGCATTGTGTGTGCAGTGTGTGTGTGTAAGAATGTGTGCATTGTGTGTGCAGTGTGTGTGTGTGTAAGAATGTGTGCAGTGTGTGTGGATGTGTCTGTAAGAATGTGTGCAGTATGTTATTTAATAATATTTGAAATTCTACTACTCCCTCCGTCCCTGAAAATTTGTCACCTATTTCTATTTTCGTTCGTCCCTAAAATTTGTCTTATTTCACTTTTACCATTTTTTATAGTGGACCCTACATTCCTCTAATTCATTCACACTCACATTTTATTATAAAACTAATATATAAAAGTAAGACCCACATGTTACCAACTTTTTCAATCCATTTTCTATTAGTATATTTCTTAAAACCCGTATCCGGTCAAATGGTGAGGAATTATTAGGGACGGAAGGCGTATTTTTGACATGTAATTCAAATTGTGAAATTGAGGATTTGGAATTGTAATTTAATTCCAATTGCAATTCCAAATCCAAGAAATTTTATGATACCACCGTCTCTTTGTAGCTGAGTCGTATTCTTTTTTGCATCGTCCCACAATAATGGAGCCATTGAATTTTTTGGCAAAAAATAACATATCTGTCATACTTTATTTTCTCCCATACTTTATTTTCTCACATACTTTATTTATTCATCTCTCTACTTAATTCTTTCTTACTTCTCTGTTTTTTTTTCTCAACTCAACACATTTTACATATTTTTCTTAAATTTTGTACTCCTTCCGTCTGCGAAATGTTGTCCATGTTTGACTCGGCACGAATTTTAAGAAATGTGAAGAAAGGTGAGTGGAAAAAGTTAGTAGAATACATGTACCACATTTATATATTGGTTTACTATAGAATATGAAAGTAATGAGTTAGTGGAAAGTGGTTTCAATTTACCAAAAATGGAAAAAAGCAAACTTGACAATATTTCGCGAACGGATTGAAATAGCAAAACTGAACAACATTTCATGGACGGAGGGAGTATAAAAAAATACCTCTACTAATAGATGATGGAGGGAGTAATATTTAATAGCAAAATAATGCTACATGGTCACAAAATGGAATACCTGTAACTAAACAATGTAATCCCTCAAAGAGAAACTAAAATGAAAAAAAAAATAAAAATAAAAGAGAAACTAAAATGATGTAACGTTTTATTCATTTTGTAAGAAATTTAATCAAACAAATATTTCAACCTTTTATTAAAATCAAAACAACATGTAACGTTTTATTGTAAGTAACTACATCAAATAAATTTAAGCACCTCTTATTCAAATCAAAACAATAGCATGCAGCGTTTTATTGTAAGAAATTACATCATATAAATAGAAGAACCCTGAATCTCAATCATCTTTCTCAGAATGCAAAGTTGGAATGCTCTGTTCATTCTTGAAGAAATTATCTGGATCAACTACAGTCTTCACGCGAACAAGCCGATCAAAATTATTCTTGAAATATTTCATGCCCCAAATGCTGGCTTGTGCATAACTCGTCTCTTCTCCAACGCTATTGACTCCGATGTCGAGATCTCTGTAGTTGAGGTATGCTTCTCTTGGACTGCTCGAAACATAAGGCGCCATGTAACTGTAGTACCTTCTGCTCCAACTTATGTACCTCTCCGAATCTCGAGCATCGTTGCCCTGCCAAATCACGGTGCTATAAATCTTGAACAAGTTACCTGCCCTATGAGGAAATGGAGTTTCTGATTCAGATATTTCAGACATTCTTCCACCATATGGGATCATTACGACAGTAGCCGGAATTTCTGGTTCGTATAGTAGTCTCTCAATTCCTTGTAAACCTAATTCAGGAATAGGTTTTTGGACATAATCTGATTTTACTTTGAGGCTTCCTACGTTTGGCTGAGTTCGGTTAAGTAGTAATTCGAGTGGCGCTGGGGTTGTGGGGGCTCCTGAGAAATATAAGACAGATTGGATCCAGCTCATTTCAACGCAGTCTTCTCTCACTAAACCTAACTCAGGGAAGCTTTCTTGCATCATCGGAAGTAATCTGTCGGCTCCGCCGAGGAAAAGTGACCAGAAGTTGGCTTCAATGGTGGCATTCCGTCCATCTTGGCTGGAATTCACCCTCCTTAAGATGACTGCGAGGAACAAATCTTTGTCGAGATTCGGACCCACATTTTGCCAGCGGTGGACGAGTTGAGTCGCGTTCTGTTCTGACGTCCTGAACACTGAGAAAACAGTGACTGTTTCTGGAACGTCCACCAGCTGTACCTTCCAGGCAGTGATCACGCCGAAGCTGGCGCCTCCGCCACCTCTGATGGCCCAGAACAAATCCTCGCCCATCGATTTTCTGTCGAGGATTCTGCCCTTGGCATCGACTATTCTTGCATCGATGACGTTGTCAGCGGCCAGACCGTATTTTCTCAGCATGGTGCCGTAGCCTCCTCCACTGAAGTGTCCACCGACACCGACAGTTGGGCAGATGGCGGACGGGAATCCTAGAACCGGACTTTTTTCTGCAATCTTGTAGTATAAAGAACCAATGGTTGCGCCTGCTTCGACCCATGCGGTTTTTGCCTCGACGTCCACTGTGATTTCACTGAGATTGATTAAATCAATGATCACGAATGGGACTCGTGAGACATAAGATAGTCCCTCTAAGTCATGGCCACCACTTCGAGTTCTGATTTCCATGTCATTTTCTTCAGCACAGTATATGACACGCGGGATCTGGGATTCGTGCTCAGGGGTTATGATCACCTGCGGTTTAGGAGTTGATCCTGAACCGAACCTTAGGTTTTGGATGGAGAATTCGAGGACGGAAGTGTATGATGAGTTGATTGGGGTGTAAACATTGTTCGAAATGGAGGAGTAGTTGCGGAATTGCTCAGTCAGGCATTCTAGAAAATCGACATGATCATCGGCGGAAGCTGCCCAAGAGCATGAGATGACTAGAAGAAGAATGAATGTGAGAGATGAGATGGATGGAGTTTTCATGATTGATAAGATGATGAGCTTGCGTTTGAGAATGTGTTCTATTTATAAGGCTTAATTGTCATGGTAAAAGATGGTACAAAGTTGATGATAATAAAATATTATTTGAATTTTTATTATTTGATGTACCATATGACATGAGACTATTTTGAATATTTCCAACGGCGCGCTTATTTGAATTTTTACTAGTTTGTGAGAAGAAAACGAACATTAGTCACTTTTTTAAGATTTTTGTTTGATTATTACCACATATAGAATAAATTGGATGGCCAACGGAATTTGATGGAAATCTTGGAGAAAGATCCTAGCAAATTTAATATGGATGATAGACTGAATAGTCTTAACCATCTAGATTAGCTAATAGTTTGAAGTTACCCAATTTGACAATTTATCTTGCGTAAACAGTTTTTATTGGTGAAGTATTTTGATGCCGAGACCAAATCCTTCAATTTACTAGTACTTTTTTAAATAAAAGAACATGCGTACACTATGATGAATAGTACTTTACTTGAGTAATACAACTATACAAGATTCAAAAAAGGGTTAAAATTGAAAATAGAACATGTCTATTGCAAATAAATTAATTTACTGATACAAATAAGTACCGATAGAAATCCGGAAAGGATCACCTAATTCTTTTCCTGATACATTTCCTAATCCATCTCTCACATAGATGGTAATGGAACCCACCATCATATTTTATGGGTTCCATCCAAAAACCACTTGGTGATAGGAGGAGTGACACATGAGATTTATATACTAGTTTCAGTTTTCTTTTAACACCGATATGTGACAGTTATATGTTATTTTTCTAGTTTCAGTTGCCAACAAGTACAATTAGGGGTGGGTAAACGGTTTTCGATTAATCGGTTAACCGAGAACCGAACCGGAACCGGTCGGTTATCGGTTAACCGATAACCGACATTTACGGTTATCGGTTCGGTTCCGGTTTTAAGTTTTGCTAAAAGTCGGTTATCGGTTATAACCGATAATCGTCGGTTATAACCGGTAACCGAATTAAATTCAATTTTAATTTCAATTATATGTTTATTTAATACTAGAATAAATTATAATTTACTTCAAACTTTGTCACAATGGAAGAAATTGTAATTTATATCTAAATTTTGTCTAAATCAATGTAAAAAAAAAGTCCATTTCAATTTGTGTCACTGTCAATTAGAGTATTATACTTATAAATTTATATCTCAAAGTCAATAAAGTTCTTAAGAATTACTATTTTAATTTTAAATATAAAATAACCCTTCACTTATTATTGCAGACAAGATTTTAAAGTCTAGAATATAGATCATGTAAAGTTCAAGTCTTTTAAAGTGCCTAAACAATTTATATATTACTTTTAAATAGGAGTATAATAATAATAATAATAATAATACTAATAATAATAATAATAATAATAATAATAATAATAATAATAACAATAATAACAATAATAATAATAATAATAATAAAAGTAGATGAAAAGTTAAAAGTTAAAATTATAAATAATTTTAAATTCAATTATATTTATAATTAATAATAACAGAAATTGTAATTTACTTTTAAACTTTGTCACAATAGAAGAATCTGTGATTTACTTCCAAATTTTGTCAAAGTCTCATATTGCATATTTGCAATGTCAAAAAAATCTATTTTAATTTGTTACCTATTAGTTATTTATACTTATAAAGTTATAATATATCAAATTCAATAAAGTTTCTAAATATATTTTTAAAAATAAGATCTCTCAAAGTTAACAAGTGCTTAGAGCATCTCCAATGGTCGGCTAGCGACCGGCTAGCCGATTCTTCGCGCTGGCCGATCGGCTAGCCGAACCATTGGAGGCGGCAAGCGGCTAACCGGCGAGCCGATCGGCGTGGGCTGGCCGATTGGTGGGCGCTGCGCCGATGCGCTAGCCGATCGGCTAGCCGCCATTGTGGTGGCCCGATCGGCCAGCGCCGATTTTTATTTTTATTTTTTGTTTTTTTTACAAACCTATATAAACGCGATTTTCGTTTCATTTTCATTTGCACCACTTGTTTTAACGAGTTTTCTCTCTCTCTAACTTTCTGTACAAGAGCATCATCGCGCGATGAGTAACGCGGGTGGTAGCGGTGGTGGTAGTGGTGGGGATGCTGAGGAGTACGAACGGAGGATGAACGAGGCTATGAATGCCTACATGAACCGCGAGATGGAACGGTACATGCGTAGGGTGGAACAGCAGGCGATACCTCGCCCTCCACGAGTTGTCCACCTCCGAGCAGTGATTGATCGGGGATCACGTAGCTGCACATCAGCGGCTGTACGACGACTACTTTTCGTGAGAACCCGCGGTTTCCCGCCAACATGTTCCGGCGGCGTTTTAGAATGCGCAGGGAGTTGTTTATGCGCATCGTTGGGGCATTAGAGCGTCAATATCTGTGTTTCCGCTTCGGGCACGATGCGGCTCCCCGGTCCACAACCCTATTCAAAAGTGCACGGCGGCAATCGGGCGGTTGGCCTACGGAGGCGCGGCAGACATGTGGGATAAGTACCTCCACATCGGTGAGTCGACAGTCCTGGAATGTCTGAAGAATTTCTGTGGGGGCGTGATAAACGTTTTCGGTGAGTAGTACCTTCGAAGCCCTACTCCCGAAGATTGTCAGAATTTGATGCAGATGCACGGGGAGAAGCATGGGTTCCCCGGGATGTTAGGCAGCATAGATTGTATGCATTGGGAGTGGAAGAACTGTCCGACTGCCTGGAAGGGGGCCTACTCGACCGGCTACAAGTCAAAGAATCCCACGATAATCCTCGAGGCCGTAGCTGATTACCGGCTGTGGATCTGGCATGCGTATTTTGGGGTAGCCGGGTCGAACAACGACCTCAACGTCCTGAACTCGTCTCCCCTCTTCAACGAGAAGTGCCAGGGCGTCGGTCCAGCCGTCTCATTTGTGGCCAACGACAACCGGCATGATATGGGCTATTACTTGGCGGATGGAATATACCCTCGGTGGCCGGTCTTTGTGAAGACGATCAGGCAAACAAGTGATGAAAAGAAGGCCTACTTTGCGGAACGACAGGAGTCGGCGCGCAAGGACGTGGAGCGCGCATTTGGTGTGCTCCGGTCTCGATGGGCGGCAATTAAGGGTCCAACGCGTTTGTGGGATGTCGGATGCGTTTCCCAGATAATGTACGCCTGCATTATCCTGTACAACATGATCGTCGAAGACGAAGGCGTACAACCCGACTAGTTGGGTCAATGACGATGAAGCCGGTCCAAGCCACGGAACGGCCACCCCTAGTGTACGACAGGGGGTACCTCTCGATGAAGCCGGCCGCCTCAAGGAATTTGCCAACATGCGCCAAGTGGATGCTCATATTCAACTCCAAAAGGATATAATTGAAGAGTTGTGGGCACGGAGGATTGCACGGCGATAGTTTTTTTTCTTTATTATGTACCTTTTTAAATGTAATTTTTTTTATCTATGTACCTTTTTTAAATGCAATTAATGAATTTTCCCGTATATGTCTCGTAAATTTAATTCCATAATTTAATCGTAATTTTAATTCCGTAAATGTAGTATATTTTGAATTATTTTTATTGCGGCTGGCCTATGGCTGGCCTAAATCTGATGTGGCAGGTGGATTTTTTAGTGTTGCTGACGTGGCAGGGGAGAGAATGGCTAGCCTATTGCTGGCCTATGTACCATTGCGGATGCTCTTAAGCAATACTACTATTTTAAAAATAAGATAACCTTTCACTTATTATTAGAGAAAAGTTTTCAAATTTTAGATCATTTAAAGTTTAAGTCTATTAAAGAGCCTAAAAATATATCATATATGTATTGCTTGTAAATAGGAGTATAATAATAGGAGTATAATAATAATAATAATAATAATAATAATAATAATAATAATAATAATAATAATAATAATAATAATAATAATAATAATAATAATAATAATAATAATCATCTGTAATTTACTTCTAAATTTTGTCAAAGTCTCATATTGCAAATTTACAATGTCAAAAATGTCTATTTTAGTTTGAATTAATTTATTATGGTGTAGGATAAAATTGAATGATTATGACTAAAATGCAAAAAAATATGATAAAAAATTTGACGTTTTCGATTTTACAATCATGCAGAAATGCGTAGAATTGAGAATACACAAAATCAATTAACAATCTTTGTGAGAAAATTTTAGAATTTTATATATTATAGATTGAATCATTGAATTAAATGATTGATCATTGAAGGATGGCCGTGAAATAGTTAATTCAACTTTCAGTGATAAACTAATAGTGTGATTAGGTGTAGGTTGAGTCATCTATCACAACCTTAATCATGCAAAATAAACATTTGAATAAGTTAAATCAATTCGGTTAGTTCGGTTATAACCGAGAACCGACCGGTTCTAACCGAGTCGGTTAATTAAGTAACCGAACCGAAGATCGGATCGGTTCCGATTAATTAACCAGCCCTAAGTGCAATATATGTCATGCAATAAACCGAATCGCTAGACCACTACAACAAATAAAATACTCCCTCTGTTCCTTGGTAATATAGTCATTTTGCCATTTTGATACGTTCCATAATAATAGAGTCATTTCCGTTTTTAGTAAAAGTCAACACATTTTTCCTCACCTACTTTACTCCCTCTTACTTTTTTCTCTCTTCATCTCTCTACCTTTTTCATTTTCCACTTTATTCTCCATTTACTTAACTCACCTAACACAATTTTTTAATCTCCGTGCCGAAAAGAAACACATCCATTACTATGGAACGGAGGGAGTATGAGATTACAAATTTTACAAAAAATAAGAAACAAGATGTATTTCAAGTTCACATTGTAACGCCCTGAATTTTCGTTCCCTTCTTTCGAGATAAATCGGATTTATTAGCTTAATTAATTTCGTTTAGAAGATGTGTAATCGTGCATTCCTCGTTGTATTCGATCTTGGAGTAATTTAAGTATTTTCGTTGAAAGAAATAAAGTGCAAGGAAATTATGTGTTCAAGGATGAAAGTAAAGCTATGCTTTTATTAAATAATAATTGAAGAACAAATTACACAAGAATGTTGGAGATACATCTAGCACATGTTACATATGTGAGAGTGACAACACACACATCTATTCTACACCATTATCCTACACTAGTCAACAAGTTTAGAAGATAGCTATTTTGGTGATGGAGCCAAAGGATCTCTAGAGGAGCATCTTCTTTCTTTCTCCCTCACTCTCTTTCTCGATTAGGGAGCAGCCACAAGACTCCAAATTTCCAGCTATGGTACCTGCAAATTAACACAAAAATGGGGTTAGAAGATGACTCACAAATAAAGAGGAAGGGAGACACAAGCTCAATTAGGAAAGGGAAGTAGTAGGCAAGGTAGAGGCTGCAGTATAGAGCCTGAGGTCAGCCATTTTTGGCACATTCTCAACTAGCATCAAAGAGGAACCAAGACAAGAGAGCTTAGTAGAATGAGCCTCTACACAAGCCCAATATAGACATGAGCAAGATTCTAGTTTTCCATCGATCAAGGCTGAGGAAACAGCCAAGAGAGAGACAGCCACACATACACCAAAGTAGTAAGAATAACATGAACATGAAGCTCAAAAGAGGTAGAGCTGGCAGCCCCAAAATAGGAGCCTTTGCCTCCAAGTCTCAAGCACAAAAAGCCAAGAATAGAGCACTATATAAACAACCCCAATCTTCTTCTCCTCCCCTCATTCTCAACACTATAATTTCACCAAATAAGTCAAGGAATATAGCAAGGAAGGGAGGAGGGGCAAGGATGAGATTTTGAGGCTGGACATCGGTCCCTTCCAAGAGGAATCATCAAAGTGAGGTAACAACCTCAACACCCAATAACCTTGCATCATATAGAGCTAGCACAGTAGGTAACCAAGAACTTAGAACCATAGCAGCTCTGAATGAAACTTAGAAACAGAACCCATAACAATAAGACTTATTCCAGTAGCTACATTCTTTCTCAAATCCCTCTCAAATGCAATTAGACTCCCCATATCAAGTGATGAATCAACAATAACAGTCTGCCCAAGATCAAAGCTTTAGTAATTCTAAACTAAAAAGAGGCTAAGGGATTGGGGACTTAGCTTTGGAGTGAGGAGTATTCGGCGGAGCTGCCCGGTGACGGACGGGCAGCAACGAGCTCCAGGAGATCTGGCTGGAGCGGAGGCGCTGCCAGAGCAGCAGAGCGAGGCGGCTGGTGTCGGCGCCGTCGAGGAGAGATCGAGAGAGGGCCGGAATCGCTGCCTCCTAGAGAACTCGACAGAGAAGAGCTTAAGAGGAGAGGCAGCTCGGCGAGGACGGAGACAACAGAGCAGCAGCCGGCGAGGCGGCGAGTTACTGAGGCACGGAGTTGAGGCGACGCCTCCTCTCCACTGCTGACGTCACCGAGGAGAAAGAGAACTCGCCGGAGGGCGTTCGCTGGAGAAAGAGAACTCGATGGAGGAAGGAGTACGCGCCGACGGGACTCCGAAATCCCGTCGAGATAGCGGCGATTTCGCCGGAGAGGAAAGCCGAGCTGCCGTGTTCTCTAATTTTAGGGATTTGAAAAACTTAATTGGTGAATGGAGAAGTGAATGAGAGAGAGAAGTCCGATTTGAGGGGGATTGGAGTCACCCCGGGCGCGAAATCGCCAAGAGAGCCGTGAGGTAGAGGCGATTTCGCCGGAGAAGAGGCGTGAGAAGAGGAGAACTCGCCGCTGCTTTTTCTCAGTTTGGGAAAATTCTAATTGGAAATTTTGGGGAATGAGCAAAGGAATGATGTTTAGAGGGAGTTGACCGATAGGAGTATATAATTGGACTGATTCCAATTTAAATTGTTGGGCCACTACTAAATTCTAGATTGGGGCCAAAGGAATTAATTCTACACATGAGCTGAAATTAAAGAATTGGGCCAAGTATCATTCTTTATTTGAAAGATTTGGAGAGTAAAGAAATTGTAATTTAGTTAAGAAAGTGGGCCGAGAATTATTTAAAGCTTGGATGAACTACAATTTAATTTAGCTTGGGCCATATGAATTAAATGAGGTGATGAGATATTCCCATTTAATTAGTGGGCTAAGAGATTTACCAACGAACTTTGGACTTAAGAAGTTAATTGTTGGATGGGATTAATTTAAGGACTTGAGTTGGAGCTCAATTGATTAATTCCCGAATAATTTGCTAAGTTTCCGAAGATGGAAGATATTTAACTGCGAGATGCGAAGGGCCGACCGGCGTTGCCTCGCGACGCCTCGGACGGCCGCTAAGGAAATAGGAGGAAAGAGAGACGACGTTCTCGAGCCACGAAAATAATTAAGTTTAATAAAGAAGTGCTATTAATTAAATTTCCCGATTTAATTAATATGCAAGTTTCTAAAAATTTCCTAGAAGTGAACGAAGGATAAGAGAATTAATTAGGGGCATGCATTCCTATAAGTATGAGAACTTCTTGAGTCTTATCAGTACGTTGTTTGCTTTCAAAAGGCTATCTCTGCGAGTAAAGGCGGAGTGAGGAAAAATCAATTTAAGGAGTTTTAAGCGAACGAGGTGGGCTTTCGAACTAAAGTGTTTTTACGTGGCCTTTTGAACTAAAGTATTTTAGTGAGCTTTTTATTTATGATATGATGTTACGTAGGCTTTCGAACTAAAGTGTTTTTACGTGGGCTTTCTGTTAAAGTTACAGTTTTTACGAGAAGTATTTTACGTGGGCTTTCTATTTAAGATACGATTGTTGCCTTTATGTTTAAAGTATGGTTTTTATGAAGAGTGTCAAGGTGATATGAAAAGTACAGCTTACGTTTACAGTTTCATGAGCAATATTTTATGATGAGTGCTATTTACATCAAGTGAAAGTGATGTTATTTAGTTATGTGACATTATGTGTTGCTTTACGGGTGCTTGTGAACTGTCAGCCTTCGTTGATATTTTGTTCGGCTTTGACCGATAGAAATGAGTTTTAGTCGAAAATGTTTATGAGGAAAGGAAGTTTTTGAAAGTTATGTCAAGCCATGTTTTGTTTTGAACTTTGCCTATCTGATTGTCTAGCAAGGGCGATGTCCCTACTAGACCAGGAGTTTGTGAATTAGTTTCACCAGGAGTTATGAATTGGTTTCACCAGGAGTTGTGAATTGGTTTCACCAGGAGTTTGTGAATTAGTTTCACCAGGAGTTGTGAATTGGTTTCACCAGGAGTTTGTGAATTAGTTTCACCAGGAGTTGTGAATTCGTTTCACCAGGAGTTTGTGAATTTATTTCACCAGGAGTTGTGACTTCGTTTCACCAGGAGTTAGTTCAGATATGGCATAAGTTCCAGGAAAATAGAACAGCAGATCGCTTTTGATAATGACAAGGAAAATGATTTAGTGTTCTCGGAACTTTTCCTAAAACCCCGAGTTCATTCTAGAGTGGCTTGACAAAAATCAGTTTCTAGTAAAAAAATATTTCGGCATGTGTCCACTGAGTACACCAAGTACTTAGCCCTGCATATGTTTTAAAAATGTGCAGGTTGAGCAGTGATGACGGCGGGCGGTGTTGAGCATAGACGATGAAGATCCTTCGATAGAATAGTACTTGGATGCGTCGTGTCTCCATACACGATGTCATCTGCTCTTGACTCTTCCGCTGCAATGTAAAAGTCGAGATTTCATTCTCTTGTACCATGCACTCTGATTTATATATATACCAAGTTATTTCAGTTCAAGTTCAGTTGTGCCACAGTTTTCCCCTTTCTTCCCCGCTTCTTTCATCCTCCCATAGTCACGATCAACCGGGCTTTCTATCCTTAGAAAGTGCGGTCGTGACACACATAGAATATGTTGGAGGATTTATATATGATGTGTTGCATCTATTATTAGTTGTATAAAGAAAATTTATTTTTTTTTACTATAAATTAAAGGATAGGCAATTATCTAAAAAAAATCATATTATATGTCATCTTGGAGCATAATCTCATGTCCGATTATTGAATATTGCAAACCTATGAACATCAATATTTTTAAACATTGAATTACGACATTTGACTATTGAATGTCTGACTTCTGAGTATAATAATCACGTTCGAAGCTTGAAATACCCTTTGTCGTTTGAAGATCAGAACTAATTTATGAGCATTATCTACCATAAATTTAAATTTAAAAAATTCGTCACAATAAATTTAAATTTAAAAAATTCGTCACAATAAACTCGAATGTTTGTCTGTCTATTGTACGACTAAAAGTAGTTTTCGATGGTCAGTTTGATGTTTTAATTTATACAGTATCATATTAATTGTGTGTTACGTACAATAAATATTGTTTAACTACTAATATGGCTTTTAAGAAAGTGATCAATTGTTAACTCATCATTTAATTGCTAACTACAACTAATTTAAGGTCATAAGATTTTAAAAAACGTGTGGTCTACAATTTGCCACGTGTAATTTTCGTTTTTATTAATTAAATCGAAAAAGATAAAAAAAAAACTTCAAATTAGGGTTTTGGATGAAAATGTCAATATTGTGTTCCGAAAATATCAACACAATGCTTTAAGAATGTCAACAAAATGCTTTAAAAATATTAACTCATTGCTTATATTGACATTCTACATGTATTATATTGACATATTTTATGTAGTTTGTTGACATTTCTTCTTGTACGAAAAGATTAAAAATTTTTGAATTTTTTTTCAAATTTTGACGTCAGAACATATGCATGTAGGATATCGTTGGAATCCTTATGAAATTATCTTTAATTTGATATATGTTATATGAACTTAAAGTTTTGAGATTTCTTTTAAAAGTTAGTTATAACTAAACATGTAGTTAATTGACATTAATACCCCTATTGATATTTTTTGGAATTAATCATATGGCCTTATTGACGTTTTTCGTTGATCGTATTGACATTTAGGGATTAATAATCTAAGCCCTTAATTTGAATATCTAATGGCTATTATTTAGTTGAAGTTAGCAATTAAGTTATTAGTTAGCAATATAACACTCCTCATGCCTTTTATTGGTAATGCAAAATCAAAATAACCCTTTTTATTTAAATTTTAATATTAAAAATAATGATGCATTTAATATGATCATAAATGAAAAAAGAAATACCAGTTTATTAGTAAATTATGAACTAATAAAGTAAAAATAAAATGATGTAGTAACATTTTATTATAAGAAACCTTTATTCAAATCAAACTATAACATTTTATTGTAATAAGTTACATCACTTAAATAATAATAACCCTATATTCAAATCAAAACAACAGCATTTTATTGTAAGAAATTACATCAAATAATTATAAGAACCCTTCATTAGGCATGGAGGGGACTGAGATAAAGATATATCTCAATCATCCAACGGCGGAATGCTCTGTTCATTCTTGAAGAAATTATCGGGATCAACCACGGTCTTCACCCGAACAAGACGATCGAAATTATTCTTAAAATATTTCATACCCCAAATGCTGGCCTGTGCATAACTTGTGTCTTCTCCAACGTTATTGACTCCAATGTCGAGATCTCTGTAGTTGAGGTACGCTTGTCTGGGATTACTCGAAACAAAAGGAGCCATGTAACTGTAGTACCTTCTGCTCCAACCTATGTTCCTCTCTGAATCTCGAGCCTCGTTGCCTGCCCAATACACATTACTGGCAATCTCGAACAAGTTACCAGCCCTGTGAGGAAATGGAGTTTCTGATTCAGAAATTTCAGACATTCTTCCACCATATGGGATCATTAAGACAAAAGCTGCAATTTCTGGTTCGTATAGTAGTCTCTCAATTCCTTGTAACCCTAATTCAGGAATAGGTTTTTGGACATAATCTGATTTCGTTTTGAGGCTTCCTAAGTTTGGTTGAGTTCGGTTAAGTAGAAATTCGAGTGGCTGTTGCTGAGAAGGTGGTATTATGGGGGCTTCTGAGAAATATAAGACCGATTGGATCCAGCTCATTTCGACACAGTCTTCTCTCACTAAACCTAACTCAGGGAAGCTCTCTTGCATCATCGGAAGTAATCTGTCAGCTCCGCCGAGGAAAAGTGACCAGAAGTTGGCTTCAATGGTGGCGTTCCGTCCACCTTGACTGGAATTCACCCTTGTTAAAATGACGGAGACGAACAAATCTTTGTCGAGATTCGGAGCCACAGTTTGCCAGCGGTGGACGAGTTCAGTTGCGTTCTGTTCTAAAGTCCTGCGGACTGAGAAAGCAGTGACTGTTTCTGGAACGTCCACCAGTTGTACCTTCCAGGCAGTGATCACGCCGAAGCTGGCGCCTCCGCCGCCTCTGATGGCCCAGAACAGATCCTCGCCCATCGATCTTCTGTCCAGGATTCTCCCCTTGGCGTCGACTATTCTTGCATCGATGACGTTGTCAGCAGCCAGACCGTATTTTCTCAGCATCGGGCCCCAGCCCCCTCCACTGAAGTGCCCACCGACACCGACGGTTGGGCATACGCCAGCCGGGAAGCCAAGCACTGGACTCTTTTCTGCAATCCTGTAGTATAAAGAACCAATGGTCGCGCCTGCTTCGACCCAAGCGGTTTTTTCCTGGGCATCCACTGTGATTTCACTGAGATTGATCAAATCTATGATCACGAAAGGGACTCGTGACACATAAGATAGTCCCTCTAGGTCATGGCCACCACTTCGAGTTCTGATTTCCAAGTCATTTTCTTCAGCACAATATATGATAGGTGGGATCTGGGATTCGTGCTCTGGGGTTATGATCACCTGCGGTTTAGGAGTGGAACCTGACACAAACCTTAGGTTTCGGATGGAGAATTCAAGGACGGAAGTGTATGATGAGTTGATTGGGGTGTAAACATCGTTCGAAATGGAGGAGTAGTTGCGGAATTGCTCGGTCAGGCATTCGAGAAAATCGTCATGATCATCCGCGGAAGCTGCCCAAGAGCATGAGATGATTAGAAGAAGAATGAATGTGAGAGATGAGATGGAAGGAGTTTTCATGATTGATGATTGGAAGTAGATGAGTTTGTATATTTCATGAAACAATGTGTCCTATTTATATGTACAAAGTTCTTGAAAAGTCATTCTTATCCTCATGTGTGCATTATGATATTAAATTCAATATTCCATCGGCGTGCCTATTTCAATTTTAAATGTCTGTGGTCACTATACCACAATTCCACACGTACATGGAATTGGATCGAAATCTAGAAGAAAGTTCCTAGCCGTTGGTTTTTAATTTTCATAATAGTTAATATTGTAAGTTATCTAATTTGACAATTTATTTGGCATAAACAATTTTTATTTGAAAAGTATTTTTATTAGTACTAAGTCATTGAATTTATTATATATGTCTTATTTCGTGATAAAATTACATTGCTCTAATTAATAATGATATGCGTTTGATTTAGAATATTTACAGAAAAATAACTTGTCCATTTAAAATAAAAATCATTAAAACATTTTTTGCGTCTCAATTTTTTTTTTTCTTAAAATTTAAGTTTTTTTTTAGTGATCATCCAAATGAAGGTGATTGTTTTCTAAAGACATTGAGATTAGTACCAAAAATGGCTAGTTTCGAAATGAGAGTAACCGTTTATAAAATCACAATTGAAATATTTAGCATATTTCAAAAATATACGAAATGAACTAAAATTTGTTTTATAATGGCAAATTGGCAATATTGTTGGTTAAGTAAAATACTACCAGGAAAGAAGATTCAAAATAACTGAAGACAGTATTTAAAAACTAAAGAAATAACAATTCAACTAAATTGTTATTCAACTCTCAGGTTTAACTTAAACACGCAATGAATACTTCGATTAAAATCTTGACTTATAAGCTCAAAACTTCAAAATGTAGGAAATTTATATTTGTTTCTTTTTTCATTATCTTTGTACCGATACACAATTCGTCGAGTGATGGGCTGCCAGCGAGACGGCAAGTCTCACGTGTGACAGGTCGAGTTATATATAGGGTATGGTCGTATGGATCAAAATAAGACGAATTCTCATATGAAAAGTAAGATTAAACTAAAAGTCATATCCTAGGTTAGATCGTCGATACAATTAAGTCCAACAAAATTCGTAGTTAGTGGCGGACGCAGAAAATATAGTTACGAGGGGCTTCAATGTATACTTCATCTGTCTAACGGTAGTTGCGTCGTATTTATTTTTGGAAAGTCTTAAGATAGCTGAGTCATTTCTTATTTAGAAAATTTTTTTATTCTCTCTCCACTTAATCTCTAAGCACTCATTTTTTAATTTATGTGTAAAAAAATGCTCCAACTAAGATGAAATTATAAAGTCAATTTCATAAATTTCATAAAATTTAAGCAAAAACTTTCATCTTTTTCATTCTCAATTTCACATAATAAAATCAATAAAAAAACCTACAGAAAAACTGATTTTCGAATAATTAAATTAATAAAGGAAATTAAATAAAAAGAGAACAACTAAACTTATAAATGAAAGCTGCAAAGTTACAAAGTTCTCGTGAATTGTGTGGGAAATTGTAATAATATTTTATCGATAAAGATTTAGGAAAAAATAGAGTAGGAACTCTATTACTATTATATTACAATTGATTGATTAATCATTTATTTAAAAATAAATAATGAATTTGGAATTTAATTTACACTTTCTTAAAAAAATTAAAACTTTCTAAATAAAAATGAAAGCAATACTTTTGTTTAAATAAATAAATAAATCTAATATATTTGACTTTAAATTGGATTGCTCTTATTTTAAAAAAAGGATTAAAAGATCGATCATATTAGTACATAATAATTGATTTGACATTAATAAAGTTGTCTTCTTCCTCGTGAATACGCCAACAGCCATTTTCATCCTTTTGCCTCTGTAATTTTTTCCCTAAATCTAAATTCAGCCCTTCCTATCATCCAACTTTCAGAGATGTGTTCTTCAACCACGTTGATTTGGGGAGGGCTGGTGAGAGTGCTCGAAATTTTCTGGAAATTTAAAATAGAAAAAATCACCAAAATAGCTTCTTGGGAGGGCTCATCCTCCTGTCCGCCAATGTTCGTAGTAATAAAATAACAATTGACAGAGCAGCCTCCTCTGATATAAATACTCCCTCTGTTCCATAGTAATTGAGGAGTTCCTTTTCGGCACAGAGATTAAAAAAATTGTGTTAGATGAGTTAAGTAAAAGGAGAATAAAGTGGAAAATGAAAAAGGTAGAGAGATGAAGAGAGAATAAAGTAAGATATGGTAAAGTAGGTGTGAAAAAATATGTTGACTTTTATTAAAAAGGGAAATGACTCTCTTAATATGAAACCTATTAAAATGGCAAAATGACTCTATTACTATTGAACGGAGGAAGTAGAAAATAAGACGCATTCTCGAATAAAAAGTTAAAAATCAGGTTAAATTAAAAGTTACTAGCTACTCCCTCCATCCTCCATTAATTGACATCAGTTTACTTGACACGAGTTTTAAGAAATACTAGTCTAGTGGAAAGTAAGTCCTACTTTTATATATTAATTATATAGTAAAATGTGAATGGAACGAGTTAATGGAAGATGAAGTCTATTATCAAAAGAGAAATGATTTAGAGACATAATGACACCCGAAAACTGACATTCTGATAGCCACTGATAAATATGGGTGATGATGAGCAGTTCTGGGGATGAGCAGTTCTTTGAATCACCTGGAAAAACGTGTGAAAAGGAAACTAGTGAAATGGCAGTTGATGAGCACGACCAAATACGAGAGCCTAACCCACACAACATACCCTTGGGAACCAAGCGAGACTGAGGACAGCCACGCATGTCCGCTACATGGCCACAGTTGTGTCACTTGATAATGTATGCAGGCACTGAAAATCGAAGGGGAACAGGTTTTGGTAAAGCACACAACAATGGTGTAACAACTCTGCCAAGTGCTAACATTGTTGAATGATTAACGTTTTATTCATTTCTTGTAAGAAATTTAATCAAACAAATATTTCAACCTTTATAAAATCAAAACAACATGTAACGTTTTATTGTAAGTAATTACATCAAAAAATTTAAGCACCTCTTATACAAATCAAAACAATAGCATGCAGCGTTTTATTGTAAGAAATTACATCAAAGAAATAGATGAACCCTTAATCTCAATCATTTTTCTCAGAATGCAAAGTTGGAATACTCTGTTCATTCTTGAAGAAATTATCTGGATAAACCACTGTAACATCTCGATTTCCTGAACCCTAATTTTAGAGTCCTAGAATTTATTTTGATGACGTAGAGACGTGAAATATTTATGAATGCATTTATTGCATGAGATGCTATGGCCGAGTCGAGTCTAGGGTTTGCGTTGGAAGTTTGAAAAGTCAAACTTGTTTATTTTATGATGTGGCATGTGATTTATTAATTTATGAGGTGAATTATTTGTTTAAGGGTGAGTGAGAATATTAGAGAAAGTTTCCCTAAATACTAGCCACCCAATTCTTGAGAATTTCGACCCCCTTGATTTTTGGAGAATGGATTCTATTTTTTCGGATTTAATTTAATTCTTGGGATATTTATCCAAATTAAATCCAAGACCCAATTATTCCTTATATTGAAGAGAGAAAAATCGCCCCCTTGTTTCCTAGGTGATTTTCGAAAATCACCTATGTTGGGAAGGAAATATTATTTTTCTTGTTTAATTGATTCCTTACTTGATTTCCTTCCATACCTAGAATTTAAATATTCTACCAAATCTTTCCATACCTCAAGAGATCTTGCCTTATCTTATATTAGTTATTATTAAAAATCCATGCCTTATTTAAAAGGCATAGGGAACGCCTATTTCAATCCCAAGTTGGGAGAATTCTTATTTTTATTTTGCTCCGTGATATTTTATTCTACTCCGTAAAATATACCAAAACAAAATCTTGGCTAATTGGGAGCCATATATTTCGAAATTTCCATGCTTGATACCCTAGTCTATTTTTGTTAATTCTCCTTCCCTACTTCACAATATTTATTTATTTAATTGTGGAGAATGAGATCTTACCAAATATTCTATTTTATTTACCTAAAGATTTTATTGAACTCTATAAATAAGGAGCCAAAAACCTAACCCTAGCCATCACAAATTTTTGCCTCCTACCCCATAATTTTCGCCCCCTCTCTTCTCTCCACACTCTCCCAATTTTCTTCTACTTTACTCCATTAATCCTTCATCCTTTGTGAAGAATTGAAGTTTGACCCAAGAATCTTGAAGAACCGAGTCTAATACTTAATTTCTACCGTTCGTTTTTCTCTTAAGGTATTTTTATATCCATCTTCTTCGTTTCTACTCGATTCCTCTTCTTTCTAACCGATTAATCGGTATTCTTGAACCCTTATGCATCTTGTTTGAGTGAAAGTGGGATAAAAAGGGGTATGTAAAAATGTATGCATGTAGTATGTGTGTGTGGCGTGTGCGTGGTGTGTGTGTGCGTGTGTGTGTGCGTGTCGTGTGCGTGTCGTGTGTGTGTTGTGTTGTGTGGTGTGTGCTTGATGGCTAAATACTCTTGTGTAACTTATGTTGGTGTTAGATCTAGAGTTGAGATGCGAATGGAATTTATATGATGATCATGACTTAAGTTTGATTAGTGATAATAAGATGAACCGATGGGAAAAGGAAAAGTGTAGAGACATGCATGAGTTAGGAGTTTGTGCTGAATCTGATTTGTGATATGTGCCTATGTGATTAAAAAGGTGAAACCTCGGTTGCGAAGCCGGATAACAAAGGAAAGAACATACTTGAAACCTAAGCAGTCGAGGTGGGCTTTACTCTTAAACTCTTTTATGTGCAAATATATGAATGTGGAGAAATAAGGGTGGTTTAACTGTTATGCCATGCCCATGTCTGTTTTATTGTGATATTGTGCGTCTGATGCCTAGCTTGCGAGTTCGCTCCATTGGGCTATAGGGCTATGGATATGTTTATACGAATTCGGGTCTGAGTATGGGCCGCAAACCCTACCAGGCTGTGTTCACGAGGGGATCGGGAGCCGTCCTTGCTAGTCGGCCGGTCTCGTGGGCGAAAAGTGTGGCCACACTTTCGTCGCACCATGGAATGATTGTGATTATTGAATTGTTGAGGAAAAATGGGGAGTTATTTTGACTGGCCAGTCTATGGAAAATATATTTTTGTAATACTCGTGATATTCTCTTATAACTGCTTAAAACTCGAGTTCACTTGGTAAGGGTGGCATAACTTATACTCCCTCCGTCCCAAGGTATTAGACCAACTTTCCTTTTTGGGATGTCCCAACATATTAGACTCATTTCCTTTTTTAGCAAAAAGCATCTATCTTATTTTATTCTCCACCTACTTTTTTCTCTCTCTCTCCCTTGCTTTTTCCCTTTCTGATACTTTACTCTCTCCACTTTAACTATCTAAATATCAATTCCTTAAATCATGTGCCCAAAAGAAGTGAGTCTAATACTCCGGGACGGAGGGAGTAAAATGTTTTGGCAATGAGCTCACCGAGTATTTCAAAATACCCCTGCATGTGTTTTCCTTACGTGCAGGTTGAACGATGACGAGCGGTGGCGGGTGTTGAGCATGATAATTAATTAAGATGGTTGTTTTGAACTTCAAGCGTAGTTGTGTCTTCATCCATAGCTATTTTTTCTCTTGGTCGCTTTCCGCTAAGTTTTTGATACACTTATGTTTATTTGGAATGTTTTGCACTCTCCTTTCGGTTTAGAGGTCTTAGACTATCTTGTGGTTTTTATCTTGGAAACTATGTCATACTCTTGAGATTTTGATCGTCATTTATTATACCTTTCTTTCCTTATTCAAGTTTCTAGGTGAAGTTGTTGTTTTAAATACTCTGATAGTTCTTTCTAACCTTTTGGTCAACACTCTTTAATTGAAACCCTAGCCTTCGTTCATTTCTTCGAGTCCGTTTGGTAGCAGTCGCCGCATTTATTGTACCCTAGGAAGGCGGGCTGTTACAACCACAGTCTTCACGCGAACAAGCCGATCAAAATTATTCTTGAAATATTTCATGCCCCAAATACTGGCTTGTGCATAACTTGTCTCTTCTCCAACATTACTGAGTCCGATGTCGAGATCTCTGTATTTGTCAACTACATGGCTCCTTATGTTTCGAGTAATCCCATCTCCGGGATTAATCGAAACATAAGGAGCCATGTAACTATAGACTGTAGTACCTTATGCTCTAACTTATGTACCTCTCCGAGTCTTGAGCATCGTTGCTCTGCCAAATCACCGTGCTATAAATCTTGAACAAGTTACCAGCCCGATGAGGAAATGGAGTTTCTGATTCAGATATTTCAACATTCTTCCACCATATGGGATCATTACGACAGTAGCCCGAATTTCTGGTTCGTATGGTAGTCTCTCAATTCCTTGTAACCCTAATTCAGGAATAGGTTTTTGGACATAATCTGATTTCACTTTGAGGCTTCCTAGGTTTGGTTGAGTTTGGTTAAGTAGTAATTTGAGTGGCGCTAGGGTTGTGGGGGCTCCTGAGAAATATAAGACAGATTGGATCCAGCTCATTTCAACGCAATACGATGAGATATCGTATTTGCGCGATCAGTGAAGAATTCCAAGGGGGAGGATCATTTCACCCTCCTTAAGATGATTGCGAGGAATAAATCTTTGTTGAGATTCGGACCCCCAGCGGTGGACGAATTGAGTCGCGTTCTATTCTGACGTCCTGAATATTGAGAAAACAGTGACAGTTTCTGGAACGTCCACCGGTTGTTCCTTCTAGGCAGTGATCACGCCAAAGCTGGCGGCCCCGCCGCCTCTGATGGCCCAGAACAGAACAGATCCACGCCCATGGTTGTTATGTCAAGGATTCTACCCTTGGCGTCAACTATTCTTGCATCGATGACGTTGTCAGCGGCTAGACCGTATTTTGTCAGCATCGTGCCGTAGCCCCCTCTACTGAAGTGCCCACCGACACCAACGGTTGGGCAGATGGCAGACGGGAATCCTAGAACCGGACTTTTTTCTGCAATCTTGTAGTATAAAGAGCCAATGGTTGCGCCAGCCTCGACCCAAGCGGTTTTTGCCTCGATGTCCACTGTGATTTCACTGAGATTGATTAAATCAATAATCACGAATGGCACTCGTGAGACATAAGATAGTCCCTCTAAGTCATGGCCACCACATCGAGTTCTGATTTCCATGTCATTTTCTTCAGCACAGTATATGATAGGTAGGATCTGGGATTCGTGGTCTGGGGTTATGATCACATGCGGTTAAGGAGTTGATCCTAAACCGAACCTTAGGTTTTGGATGGAGAATTCGAGGACAGAAGTGTATGATGAGTTGTCACGAGTGTAGACATCGTTCGAAATTGAGGAGTAGTTTCGGAATTGCTCAGACAAGCATTCTAGAAAATCCTCATGATCATCGGCAGAAGCTGCCCAAGAGCATGAGATGACTAGAAGAAGAATGAATGTGAGAGATGAGATGGAAGGAGTTTTCATGATTGATAAGATGATGAGTTTGCGTTAGAGAATGTGTTCTATGTTGGGGATTCCGGGGTTACAAGAGATAAATGCTTGTCGGGCGTAATACAACCCAAAGAAGAAATACAAATGGAAAAATCTGAAACAAAATTACATGTTAATAATCGAAACAAATAAACCGTGAAAAGTAGAGCCGAGTTGAGGAGGCATTTTTCCGCAAGACGAGATACGCCCCGGTAGTGCTCTTCGGATTGTCGTTTCGTCTCCAAAGATAAACGACTAACGTCTCTGATGAAGCAGCACCGCAATCAGTAGAGCTCCGGCGAATGGGATGGAGGAGAGGACAGAGTTTTCGACAGAAAACAATGCAGACAATGCAGAGAGAGAAGAGAGCTTATGATGCTTGTGTTTGTTGCTTGTCTATGGTTTCTAGTATGTTAGAACGCACAAAAGACTAGCATATTTATAGGCTCCATCCACCTGCAGGGGTCAACCATTCTTGATGGTTGTCATCATGGAGAGTCTGTAACTGTCGAGGGTTACAAAACGTTATGGATTTTGAATCCCCAATGTATCTAGACATATACATCCTGAAGTGAGTTTGACTTGATCAGGTCTGCAATCATCCTGATCAGTTCGTTGGTCTGTGCCAGCTCCAGCCTGGTTCGCTACACTTCGCCAACTTGATCAGGTCACCTGGATTCCACCAGCCAGCTTGATCAGTTCGCTGGTCTGTGCATGGCTCGGCTCGGCTCGGCACGGCACGGTGGGCGGCGGCGCGTGTGGGCTCTTCGACCCAACTTGATCCACTAGAATTTATTAAGTGTATTAGAACACTGACTCAACTTATTTTTAACACAAGTATACCCGCAAGTGTACGGGGCTAATGTAGCAAATATAAGCAAAGAGTATCGTATCCACAGAGACAATGAGTGTCAACCTAATTACCACGAACCAACCTCAACTACTATCTAGATGAATCGGAATTTTGGTTTTTCTAAATCTATTTAAAAGCAAGGTAAAAACAAATTAAAAACAAATAGAGAACTAAAGCAAATAAGAGAAAACAGATGTAGATCAAGGATGAGGAAGTAGAATTCTATGGGATCGATAACAACTATCCTATGCTCAATTAACTTCCTAACTATGCCAACAAAGGGTCTCAAGGGTTATTAAGCTATCACTAAGGTAAAACTATATCTTTTCTCAAAGCATATAATTTGTAGATTGCTACCTAGAACCGAAGTGTCCTTCCTAGAACTAAGGTAACAACTCCTAAAAGCTCCTAAGATACTTAGCTTCATTCAAAGGCTCAAATCTGTCGATTATATTGGCAATGACGTCAACTTCTCTTCTTTCAAATTAAACTACTCACTTCTCAGGTATTGTAGTAAAATCCACATGCATTTATAAGGTGATCAATCAAATAAATGTATAAGCACAAGAGGAGTCAAAATAACCACATGAGCCAAGACATAGGAAAAGGAAATCAATTAAACATAAGAATCATTCTATCTCCCCCGTAGAACTCTACGAAGGGTTTAGCTACTCATGTTCAACACAAAAGTCAAAGAAATTCAAAAACATTGTTTGAACAAGAATAAAACTAAGAGTAGAAACTCTTAGAATTGGATTGGGCGGATTGGAGGCCTCGTCTTCAATCTTGCGATGAATACTCGTCCTCTGCTCGTTCTTCTCTTCTTCCTAGGTGAAAAAGTGGTATTTTTGGGGTAGGAGGCGTGTAAGTTGTGTTTGGAGACGTTTCCTAGGCATATATATACCTAGGGTTGACTTTGGGACCAAAATAAACTGTCGAGCGAAGCTGGCGGGTCGCCAGGTTGGGTGTGCGTTGAAGCTGGCGAGTCGCCAGCTGCTTACGGCATTTTTTTCGTCTTTTGCTGGCGGGTCGCCATGTTCGTTTGCATCCGAACCTGGCGGGTCGCCAGCTATGTCACTGCTCTGCGCAGTCTTGGTAAAACGACCATAACTTCTTCTACCGAACTCCGATTGAGATGTTTAAGATATCCATGGAAGCTCTTTCGAAGACAAAGAGAATGGTATGCATTACATGCGAATCGGACTTCAAAATCTCCAGATAAGCTGTCTCGAACATTGAGCAGCTGCACATCCACATATTTTGTACATTTTTCTTCACATTCTTCACAAAATGGTCAAAATACCAACATAATAGAGAAGTAGCTATAACCATGTCTCAAAGTACACAATATATGATCAAAACCAAGTAAAACTACCCTCTAAAGTCATGTAAAATCTAAGTGAATCAAACACTTAATTCATACACCTCAGTAAGAGGCTCTCACTTCCAATGTGGGACAACTAACAATAGTTGATTGCTCCCTACATTCAAGACTCCAAGCTTACATAAAGCTCAATTGTGCCCAACTTTAATCCACTATTTCTCACTCACCGGGAATCGGATTTGAGAAAGTGAATATACTACGATCATCTTCGTGGAACGTAGACCGACGCTGTAGCATTTAATTTCCGAAATTAATGACTCGTCACATTTATTATTCGGTCAAAGTCCATTAACCGGGCACATTTAATCCATGATTCCAACATTCCATTTATAAGGCATTAATTGTCATGATAAAAGATGGTACAAAGTTGATGAAAATAAAATATTAATTATTTGAATTTTTATTATTTGATGTACCATTTGATATGAGACTATTTTGAATATTTCCAACGGCGCGCTTATTTTAATTTTTCCTAGTTTGTTTGATTATTACCACACATAGAATAAATTGGATGGCCAACGGAATTTGATCGAAATCTTGGAGAAAGATCCTAGCAAATTTAATATGTGATGATTGACTGATAGTCTTAACCATCTAGATTAACTAATATTTTGAAGTTACCCAATTTGACAATTATCTTGCGTAAGCAGTTTTTTATTACTGGTGAAGTAGATATTCTGATGCCGAGACCAAATCCTTCAATTTACTAGAATTTTTTAAATAAAAGAACATGCGTGTACACTATGAAGAAGAGGACTTTACTGATATTACAATTATACAAGATTCAAAAAAGGGTGAAAATTGAAAATAGAACATGTCTATTGCAAATAAACAATTTACTAATAAAATATTTACTATAAATGTCACGCAATAAACGGAATTGCTAGACCACTACAACAATTAAACAAAATATGAGATTAATGATATGTTGCATCTATTTGTGGGGTCTACATTAGAACGATGTGCATGGTTAGTATTGGTTTAAAACTTTCCATTTTTAGAAATAGTCTTAATTTTGATTGATGGTCCAAAATGATAAAACTTGTCAATTTTTATGGATAGATGTAGTAGTATATGTCATATGAGCTTAATCTCATATCGACTTTGTAATTAAGAATGTAGCATTGTTTGTAGCTCAAAAAAACCCGAGTCCGATAATTGAATATTGCGAACTTAACATCAATATTGTTAAACTTGAATTAGGATATTTGACTTTGTAATTAAGAATTTGTAGCTCAAAAAAAACCGCGTCCGATAATTGAATATTGCGAACTTGTTAACATCAATATTGTTAAACTTGAATTAGGATATTTGACTGTTGAATGTCAGACTTCTTAGTATAATATCGTTCGAAGCTTGAAATTAAAATACCACATCTGACTTGACTTATGAGGTTTGAAAGATCAGAACTAATTTATGAGCATTATCAACCATAAGTTTAAATTTAAGTATTGCGTTACAATAGGCTCGAGTGTTTGTCTGTCTATTGAACGACTAAAAGTATTTTTGGATGGTCAGTTTGATGTTTTAATTTTTATCATATTAATTGTGTGCTACGTACATTAAATATTGTTTAACTACTAATATGCCTTTTATTGGCAATTCGATCGGAATCAAAATAATAGTATAACAAAGTGAAGAAGTTAATATTAAAAATAATGATGCATGCAATTGGATCACAAAATGGAAAAAGAAATACCTATTTATTACTAAATTATGTAATCCCTTAAAGAAAAAATAAAATGATGTATTACATTTTATTGTAAAAAATTGCATCAAATAAATATACCTTTTCTTAAATTAACGTTTTATTGCTAGAAATTAATTACATCAAACAAATATAAGAAATCAAAACAACAACATTTTATTGTTAAGAAGTTACATCTAACAAATATAAGAACCCTTCATTCAGCATGGAGGGGTCTGAGATGAAGATATATCTCAATCATCCAACGGCGGAATGCTCTGTTCATTCTTGAAGAAATTATCGGGATCAACCACGGTCTTCACCCGAACAAGACGATCGAAATTATTCTTAAAATATTTCATACCCCAAATGCTAGCTTGTGCATAACTCGTGTCTTCTCCAACGTTATTGACTCCAATGTCGAGATCTCTGTAGTTGAGGTACGCTTGTCTGGGATTACTCGAAACAAAAGGAGCCATGTAACTGTAGTACCTTCTGCTCCAACGTAAGTTCATCTCCAAATCTCGAGCCTCGTTGCCTGCCCAAACAACATCGCCAGCAATCTTGAACAAGTTACCAGCCCTGTGAGGAAATGGAGTTTCTGATTCTGAAATTTCAGACATTCTTCCACCATATGGGGTCATTGCGACAAAAGATGAAATTTCTGGTTCGTATAGTAGTCTCTCAATTCCTTGTAACCCTAATTCAGGAATAGGTTTTTGGACATAATCTGATCTCACTTTGAAGTTTACTAGGTTTGGTTGAGTTCGGTTAAGTAGAAATTCGAGTGGCTGTTGTTGAGAAGGTGGTATTACGGGGGCTTCTGACAAATATAAGACAGATTGGATCCAGCTCATTTCGGCGCAGTCTTCTCTCACTAAACCTAACTCAGGGAAGCTTTCTTGCATCAACGGAAGTAATCTGTCTGCTCCGCCGAGGAAAAGTGACCAGAAGTTGGCTTCGATGGTGGCGTTCCGTCCACCTTGGCTGGAATTAACCCGTGTTAAAACGGCGGAGATGAACAAATCTTTGTCGAGATTCGGAGCCACAGTTTGCCAGCGGTGGACGAGTTGAGTTGCATTCTTTTCTAAAGTCCTGCGGACTGAGAAAGCAGTGACTGTTTCTGGAACGTCCACCAGTCGTACCTTCCAGGCAGTGATCACGCCGAAGCTGGCGCCTCCGCCGCCTCTGATGGCCCAGAACAAATCCTCGCCCATCGATTTTCTATCCAGGATTCTGCCCTTGGCATCGACTATTCTTGCATCGATGACGTTGTCAGCGGCCAGACCGTATTTTCTCAGCATCGGGCCCCAGCCCCCTCCACTGATGTGGCCACCGACACCGACAGTTGGGCATACGCCGGCCGGGAACCCGAGCACTGGACTCTTTTCTGCAATCCTGTAGTATAAAGAACCAATGGTCGCGCCTGCTTCGACCCAAGCAGTTTTTGCCTCGGCATCCACCGTGATTTCACTGAGATTGATCAAATCTATGATCACGAAAGGGACTCGTGACACATAAGATAGTCCCTCTAGGTCATGGCCACCACTTCGAGTTCTGATTTCCAAGTCATTTTCTTCCGCACAGTATATGATAGGTGGGATCTGGGATTCGTGCTCTGGGGTTATGATCACCTGCGGTTTAGGAGTGGAACCTGACACAAACCTTAGGCTTCGGATGGAGGATTCAAGGACGGAAGTGTATGATGAGTTGATTGGGGTGTAAACATCGTTCGAAATGGAGGAGTAGTTGCGGAATTGCTCGGTCAGGCATTCGAGAAAATCGTCATGATCATCGGCGGAAGCTGCCCAAGAGCATGAGATGATTAGAAGAAGAATGAATGTAAGAGATGAGATGGAAGGAGTTTTCATGATTGATGATTTGAAGGTAGATGAGTTTGTATACTTCATGAAATAATGTGGCCTATTTATATGTACAAAGTTCTTGAAAAGTCATTCTTAATATCATGTGTGCTACATGATATTAAATTTAATATTCCAACGGCGTGCCTATTTCAACTTTGACTATAGTTTCTGAAGAAAAAACGAACACATTTAATTTAAAGTCGCTGTGTTTTACTAATACCATATTTGAATGGGCAAATGGAATTGGATCGAAATCTAGAAGAAGGTTCCTAGCCGTTGGTTTTTAATATTCATGTGTGATGATAATCTTACAACCCAGGTTAATTGATACTTTTTTAAGTTATCTAATTTGACAATATAATTTATTTGGCGTAAACAATTTTTATTTGAAATGTATTTTTATTTGTACCAAGTCATTGAATTTACTATTTATGTCTTATTTCGAGATAAAATTACATTGCTCTAATTAATAATGTTATACATTTGATTTAGAATATTTACAGAAACAATAAGCAGAAAATTAACTTGTCCATTTAAAATATGGTAGTATCGACGGTAGGAAAAAAAAAAACCGTGAAAGACATTTTTAATGCAATTAAGGACACTAATTTGTGTTTGTTTCCAAATATACCACCAACGCTTTAAAAATATCCTTATTGTTGGTGTCCTAATTAAAATTAGAGAACGCAAATGAAAGTGTCCTACAAAAACAAAAGATTAAATTAATTTGTTCTTCTAAATTTAGAAACACTTTCTTTTGCGTTCTATTTTTTTTTATTTTTAAATTTTTTTCGGCGCAAGTAATTGCCTCTTAATATTTTATCCTTAAAAATTAAATTTTTTTAGCGATCATCTAATTAAATGAAGGTGATTGTGTTCAAATAACATTGAGATTAGTACCAAAACTGACTAGTTTCGAAATGAAGGTAACCGTTTACAAAATCATAATTGAAATATTTAGTACTCCATATATAAAAAATAGAAAGAAATGAACTATTACAAGTGTATAACAAAATATGTTGTATAATATGAATAAAAAAAGGCGGTTGTTATAGGTAGACCATCTTTATCAGAATCCCATCATCAAGTGAAGACAGAAAAATGGAAAAATACTTTCAACTAAACTGAACAAATAACAATTCAACTAAACTGTTATTCCACTCTCAGGTTTTAAATTAATCACGCAATTAAGACGTCGATTAAAATCTTATAAGCTTAAAACTTCAAAATGTAGGATATTTAAAATCTTTTTTCATTCGATATAGAAGATGAAAGTATAATATGAATAAAAATAGGCTGTTGTTATAGACCATCTTTATCGGAATCCCATCATCAAGTGACGGGCCGCCAGCGAGACGGGTGGTGTGTCGCCGACGGCAAGACTCACGTGTGACTGCTCGAGTTGGAGTTAATTCACACCATATTTCATACACATTTTCTTTGTATTATACTAATGCATTTAATATTTTAATTACCACATATAGAATAAATTGGATGGCCAACGGAATTTGATCGAAATCTTGGAGAAAAATCCTAGCAAATTTAATATGTGGTGATAGACTGATAGTCTTAACCATCTAGATTAACTAATATTTTGAATTTACCCAATTTGACAATTATCTTGCGTAAACAGATTTTATTGGTGAAGCATTTTGATGCCGAGACCATATCCTTGAATTTACTATAGTAGTTTTTTTAAAATAAAAGAACTTGCGTACACTATGAAGAAGAGGACTTTATTGAAAATAGAACATGTGATCTATTGCAAATAAATAAATTTACTAATAAAATAAGTACTATAAATGTCACGCAATAATTAACGGAATTGCTAGACCACTACAACAATTAAACAAAATATGAGATTAAAGATTTTACAAAAAATAAGAAAACAATATGTATTTCCAAGTTCACATGGAATATATGATGAAGGATTAATATATGATGTGTTGCATCTATTATTAGTTGTATAAAGAAAATGTATTTTTTTCTATAAATTAAAGGATAAGCAATTATCTAAAAGAATCATATTATATGTCATCTAGGAGCATAATCTCATGTCCGATTATTGAATATTGCAAACCTCTGAACATCAATATTTTTTAAACATTGAATTACGACATTTGACTATTGATGTCAGACTTCCGAGTATAATAATCACGTTCGAAGCTTGAAATACCCTTTGTCGTTTAAAGATCATGACAAATTTATGAGCATTATCTACCATAAATTTAAATTTAAACACTTCGTCACAATAAACTCGAATGTTTGTCTGTCTATTAAAAAGTAGTTTAAGATGGTCAGTTTGATGTTTTAATTTATATCATATTAATTGTGACCTACGTACAATAAATATTTTAACTACTAATATGCCTTTTATTGGTAAGGCAAAATCAAAATAACCATTTTTTAAAAAAATATTAATATTAAAAATAATGATGCATTTAATAGGATCATAAAAAGAACGTAATAAAGTACAAATAAAATGATGTTGTAACATTTTATTGTAAGAAACCTTTATTCAAATCAAACTATAGCATTTTATTCTAAGAAATTACCTCAAATAAATATAATAACCCTACATTCAAATCAAAACAACAACATTTTATTGTAAGATATTACATCTAATAATTATAAGAACCCTTCATTCAGCATGGAGGGGACTGAGATGAAGATATATCTCAATCATCCAACGGCGGAATGCTCTGTTCATTCTTGAAGAAATTATTGGGATCAACCACGGTCTTCACCTGAACAAGACGATCGAAATTATTCTTAAAATATTTCATACCCCAAATGCTGGCCTGTGCATAACTCGTCTCTTCTCCAACGTTATTGACTCCAATGTCGAGATCTCTGTAGTTAAGGTATGCTTCTCTGGGATTACTCGAAACAAAAGGAGCCATGTAACTGTAGTACCTTCTGCTCCAACCTATGTTCCTATCCGAATCTCGAGACTCGTTGCCTGCCCAAGCCACATCGCCAGCAATCTTGAACAAGTTACCAGCCCTGTGAGGAAATGGACTTTCTGATTCAGAAATTTCAGACATTCTTCCACCATATGGGATCATTACGACAAAAGCTGAAATTTCTGGTTCGTATAGTAGTCTCTCAATTCCTTGTAACCCTAATTCAGGAATAGGTTTTTGGACATAATCTGATTTCACTTTGAGGTATCCTAGGTTTCTTTGAGTTCGGTTAAGTAGAAATTCGAGTGGCTGTTGATGAGAAGGTGGTATTATGGGGACTTCTGAAAAATATAAGACAGATTGGATCCAGCTCATTTCGACGCAGTCTTCTTTCACTAAACCTAACTCAGGGAAGCTTTCTTGCATCATCGGAAGTAATCTGTCGGTTCCGCCTAGGAAAAGTGACCAGAAGTTGGCCTCGATGGTGGCGTTCCGTCCACCTTGGCTGGAATTCACCCTTGTTAAAACGACGGAGACGAACAAATCTTTGTCTAGATTTGGAGCCACGTTTTGCCAGCAGTGGACGAGTTGAGTTGCGTTCTGTTCTAAAGTCCTGCGGACTGAGAAAGCAGTGACTGTTTCTGGAACGTCCACCAGTTGTACCTTCCAGGCAGTGATCACGCCGAAGCTGGCGCCTCCGCCACCTCTGATGGCCCAGAACAGATCCTCGCCCATGGATGTTCTGTCCAGGATTCTCCCCTTGGCGTCGACTATTCTTGCATCGATGACGTTGTCAGCGGCCAGGCCGTATTTTCTCAGCATCGGGCCCCAACCCCCTCCACTGAAGTGCCCACCGACACCGACAGTTGGGCATACACCGGCCGGGAACCCGAGCACTGGACTCTTTTCTGCAATCCTGTAGTATAAAGAACCAATGGTCGCGCCTGCTTCGACCCAAGCAGTTTTTTCCTGAGCATCCACTGTGATTTCACTGAGATTGATCAAATCTATGATCACGAATGGGACTCGTGACACGTAAGATAGTCCCTCTAGGTCATGGCCACCACTTCGAGTTCTGATTTCCATGTCATTTTCTTCAGCACAGTATATGATAGGCGGGATCTGGGATTCGTGCTCTGGGGTTATGATCACCTGCGGTTTAGGAGTGGAACCTGACACGAACCTTAGGTTTCGGATGGAGAATTGAAGGACGGAAGTGTAAGATGAGTTGATTGGGGTGTAAACATCGTTCGAAATGGAGGAGTAGTTGCGGAATTGCTCGGTCAGGCATTCGAGAAAATCGTCATGATCATCGGCGGAAGCTGCCCAAGAGCATGAGATGATTAGAAGAAGAATGAATGTGAGGGATGAGATGGAAGGAGTTTTCATGATTGATGATTTGAAGTAGATGAGTTTGTTGTATACTTCATGGAATGATGTGTCCTATTTATATGCACAAATTTCTGGAAAAGTCATTCTTAACCTCATGTGTGCCACATGATATTAAAATTCAATATTCCAACGGCGTGCCTATTTCAACTTTGACTATAGTTTCTGAAGAAAAAACGAATACATTTAATGTCTGTATTTTACTATACCATAATTCCAAATGTACATTAGTTGAATGGGAAAATGGAATTGTTTGTCTATTTAAAATATGATACTACCATTAATTGAATAGAATACTAATGGATCCACACTACGATTTAAAAAAAAAAAAAACCATGGAAAATATTTTTAATTAAAAGGACACTAATTTTTGTTTGTTTTCAAATATACTATCAACGTTTCAAAAATACCCTTATTGTTATTGTCCTAATTAAAATTAGAGAACACAAATAAAAGCGCCCTAAAAAGGCAAAAGATTAATTTAATTTGTTCTTCTAAATTTAGAAAACATTTTTTCTGTTCTAAATTGTTGTTATTTTTAAATATTTCTCATCGAAAGTAAGTGCGTCTTAATTTTTTATCCTTAAAAATTAAATTTTTTTCAGTGATCATCTAAATGAAGGTAATTGTTTTCAAATAAATAACGTTGAGATTACTACCAAAAGTACTGACTAGTTTCGAAATGATTGTATAACGGCAAGAAGATTCAAAAATAACTGAAAACAGAAAAATGGAAAATCTGCTTTCATATAATAGGTGACAGCATTTAAAAACTGAACAAAATAACAATTCAACTAAATTGTTATTCAACTCTAAGGTTTAAATTAAACAAATAATTAAAATCTTTACTTATAATTAATCTCAAAACTTCAAAATGTAGGAAATTTATATTTCTTTTTTTCTTTTTTCACAATTCGTCGAGCTAGCCCCTATGATTCACATTAGATATAGAAGATGATAGTATAATATGAATACAAATAGGCGGTTGTTATAGGTAGACCATCTTTATCGGAATCCCATCATTAAGTGACGGGCCGCCAGCGAGACGGGTGTTGTGCCGCCGACGGCAAGACTCACGTGTGACAGCTCGAGTTGGAGTTAATGCACACCATATTTCATAAACATTTTCTTTGTATTATAGCTAATACATTTAATTTATTTAGGGTATGGATCAAAATAAGACGCATTCTCATACGAAAACTAAGATTAAACTAAAAGATCATGTTTACGTTGCTAACTTTTTAAGTTGTTAACTCTAATAACTTGTCAATGTAGTGAATGAAAAATATCAGCACGATGACATTAAAATGTCAACACGGTATATTGAAATGTCAACAAAATTATATGTTGATATTTTTAATGCATTGCGTTGATTAGTTAGCAACTTAAGAAAATTAGCAATCGATCACACCTCGATCCTATCATAGGTTTAGATCGTCGATACAATTAAATCCAACACAATTAATAACAATTGACAGACCTGATATAAAAAATAAGACGAATTCTCGAATAAAAAGTTAAAAACTAAGGTTAAATTAAAATTTATTAGATTAGAATGATCAACAGTCTAAATTACGTCAAATTAAGATTGATACAATTAAATCTAACACAATTAATAAAAGTAACAATTGATTGACAGAGGAGCCGCCCCTAATATAGACAGTAGACACACAACGGTCTGTCTTAGGCGCAAGTACATCCAATTTTAATTTGTAAATTTCCGTTGCAATACAATAGTTAAAAGATAAAACAGTGATAGTTAGTTTTATTAAAAATAATATTTTCATATATAATCTCAAGCTTCCAGAAATTAAGTACTCCCTCCGTCCCTTCATACTCGAACTTTTCATCTTTACAGCGTAAATTTAAGCATAAATAATTAGTGTAATAAAATTAGCACAATGATAGTTTATTTAATAAAAATAATATTTTCATGTATAATCTTAAGCTTCCAGAAATTAAGCACTCCCTCTGTCCCATGCTACTCACATTTTCATCTTTACTGCGTAAATTTAAGCATTAAGTAATTAGTGTAATAAAATTAGCATTTCAAAAGAAAACACTTAATAAAGTAGTACTCCTACACTTAAAATAACTCTAATATCTTAATTAAATTTCCTACTTTTTATTTAAAATAAAAATAATGCAAATAGTTTGGAAAGCTTCGAAAATGAAAAGTGCAACTAACATGAGATGATGTAGAGAGTAATTATTTAAGGACAATCAAGAAAATTATGAAAAATAGACATTATAACAACCCCTTATCCGCTACTAAATACAGCATGTTGGGAATGAAGAACATACTGTATCTAAATAAAACTAATTAATCCATACTTAAATATCCGAGACAGACGACAAAGGCGGAATGCTCTGTTCATTCTTGAAGAAATTCCCCGGATCAACCACAGTCTTCACTCGAACAAGACGATCGAAATTGTCCTTGTAATACGGCTTCCCCCAAATACTAGCTTGTTCATAACTCGTGTCACCAATAACGTTATTGACTCCGAGGTCAAGATCTCTGTAGTTGAAATATGCTTCCCTGGGCGAGCTTGACACATACGGAGTCATGTATTCGTAATACCTTCAGTAACGGTCCGTATCCGCCGCCTCAGAGTCTTGCCAGTAAGTCAAGCCGGCAAGTTGGTAAAGCGCACCTGCTCTGTGAGGAAACGGAGTCTCAAACTCTGATATCTCCTCCATGATTCCACCATATGGAACCATGTAATAGTTAGTCTCGTCTGCTTCCGGTTCACGTAGCATACTCACCATATCCTCGATCACGTTCAACGGAAGGGGCGTCTGGACATAATCCGACTTGGCTTTGAGCTGTCTGAGACCGGGCTGAGTCCGGTTGAGCACAGCATCTAGTTGATCTATCGGCATTTGGTTGCTAAATAAGGTGGATTGGATCCAGCTCATTTCCGTGCAGTCTTCTCTCACTAGCCCTAACTCGGGGAAGATTTCTTGCATATATGAAACTAATATGTCCGCGCCGCCCTGGTAAACTGAGAAGAAGTTTACCAGGACGGTCGTGTTCACTCTGAAAACAATGACCCCGACAAACAAATCTTTGTCTGCCTGAGGCGCCACATATTGCCAGCGCTGCCACAGTTCTGCGCCGTTCTGCTCTTCCACGCTTCTCGTGATTGAGAAAACAGTGACTGTTTCTGGAACATCCACCAACTGCACCTTCCAGGCAGTGATCACGCCAAAGCTGGCGCCTCCGCCGCCCCTGATCGCCCAGAACAGATCCTCGCCCATTGATTCCCTGTCCAGGATATTTCCATTGACGTTGACTATTCTCATGTCGATGACGTTGTCCGCAGCGAGGCCGTATTTTCTCAGCAATGCGCCGTAGCCTCCTCTGCTGTAGTGCCCACCGACACCGACCCAGGTGCAGATAGACCCGGGAAAAGCCAGAGTGGGGCTCTTTTCTGCGATCCTGTAGTATACGACACCGGTGGATGCGCCTGCTCCGATCCAGGCCGTTTTCTCGTCCACGTCGACCGTGACTTGGCTGAGGTTGACCAAGTCAACGATCGCGAACGGGACTTGTGAGACGTAAGACAGTCCCTCCATGTCATGGCCGCCGCTTCGCGTTCTGATCTCCAGACCGCTCTGCTTGGCACAGAGTATGACAGGCGGGATCTGCGTCTCGTGGTCCGGAGTTATGATCACTTGCGGTTTCGGAGTGGATTCGGATAAGAATCTTGTGTTTCGGATGGAGGATTCGAGGATGGAAGTGTAGGAAGAGTTTGAAGGGGTGTAGACAACGTTGGAAATGGAGGAGTAGTTATGGCACGTTTGAGAGAGACAATGAAGGAAATGGTCTTGTTCATCGGCAGAAGCTGCCCATGAGCTTGACAAGATTAAAACAATAAAGAGTGAAGTAGTTTTCATGATTTGTGAAATTGAAAAGATTAATTTATGTTTGTGTTTGAGAGGAAAGTACTTATATAAGGATTTTAAAGATGTATTGATTCATCAAATTTATTTTCTTATTTTTTTAGAGTGATCATAATCATTTTTATTATTCATTAGCTTGATGTATTTATTCATCAAATTTATTTTCTTATATTTTTAGAGTGATCATAATCATTTTTGGTTATTCTTTAGCTTTCAGTTTAATTCCTATTGATAAGTACTCCCTCCGTTTCATTGTATCGGAGGCATTTCTTTTCGGCACGAAAATTAAGAAAAATTGTATTAGGTGAGTTAAGTAAAGAGAGAATAAAGTGGAAAATGAAAAAGGTAGAGAGATGAAGAGAGAAAAAAAGTAAGAGAGAGTAAAGTAGGTGTGGAAAAATGTGTTGACTTTTACTAAAAAGATAAATGAGTCTATTACTATGTAACGTACTAAAATGACAAAATGACTCTATTACTATGGGACGGAGGGAGTATTTTTTAATGAGACAATCCTACCCTAATTTAATTATTACTCCGTATATTCGTAGTTGGTAGTATGATTAGTACCTTAGATTCTTCAAAAACATAATTAATATCGAATGATCCATTAGAATAAAATATCACTAACTTGGTCAAGGATCCAACTCCCTTGTTTTCCATCACTCATCATGATTAATTATAGGTATTAACGATTAATCAGATGGATACTTCAGTTTTACTCAATTTGACATTGTGATTCGTAGTGAAAAAAATGATACTCCTATCTAAATTCCAATTTTAATTTAGGGCGAAAATCTAATACCAGTCTTGTATATATACGCAATTACCTTTCTCTTAAAAGATGTTCACATACAACCACTCCTCCTAAATGATTTGGATATTTCCTCAAACAATTGTATTTTTTTTTTCACGTCAGAAGACCTCAAACAATTGTATTTTTTTTTCACGTCAGAAGACCTCAAACAATTGTAGTATATCTCATAATAGAGTTTTTCCCAAACAAAATATTGTAGAAATTGTACATGCATTTTTTCTCGAACATTTGTTAGGAACTTAGTATCTAGGATCTACATAATTTTCTTGGAAGTCTCTTCCGTACGGATAATACTCCTTTTTAATTAACTAAATAAATAATTCTTCTATAAAATCCACTAGATCCTATCCCATTTTTAGTAAAGGAAAACAAATTTTCGCATTTGCCACTTTTAGGTTCGAAATATCAAGATTAATTTGCTTTGAAAAGTCAAAAAAGTTGCTCAAGGAGACACCTATTATTTTTTTAGCGTAAAGTGTGGCGAATTATTTTAAATAATAAAAAGTAGATTAATTAGGGGAAAAAAATTGACAAAAGAGACTACCTTTTGAAGCTGTAGATAAATTAAAACAAATAGAATCAAATAACGGAAAAAAATTTCAATACAAATATTATAGAAATGTCACTCGTACAAATACATGGTTCAATAATGAGCCTTATTCATAACAAAATGAATAGAAACAATGTGAATAAAATATTTAAATCTTCATAAATCATACTCAAACATCCGCGGCTGCAGACGGCAACGGTGGGATGCTCTGTTCATTCCTGAAGAAATTGTCCGGATCGACCGCGGTTTTCACCTTAACAAGGCGCTCGAAATTATCCTTGTAATACGGCTTCCCCCAAATGCTAGCCTGTTCGTAACTCGTCTCCCCAACAACGTTGTTGACTCCAATGTCGAGATCTCTGTAGTTGTAATACGCTTCCCTGGGCGAGCTTGACACATACGGAGTCATGTACTCATAATACTTACGGCTCCAGCTTATGTAACGGTCCGCATCCGCAGCCTCCGAGTCTTGCCAGTAAGTCAGGCCGGCAAGCTTGTAGAGTGCACCAGCTCTGTGAGGAAATGGAGTCTCAGATTCCGATATTTCATCCATTTTCCCACCATATGGCACCATGTAGTAAATAGTCTCGTCCGCTTCGGGCTCACGTAGCATGCTCACCATCCCTTCGATCGCGTTCAAAGGAACCGGTTCCCTGACATAATCGGACTTGGCTTTGAGCTGTCTGAGACCGGGCTGAATCCGGTTGAGCAGAGCATCTAGTGGATCGACCGGCATTTGGTTGCTAAATAAGGTGGATTGGACCCAGCTCATTTCCGTGCAGTCTTCTCTCACTAGCCCTAACTCGGGGAAGATTTCTTGCATGTATGAAACTAATCTGTCGGCGCCGCCCTGGAAAGCTGAGAAGAAGTTAACTTGGACGGTCGTGTCCACCCTGAACACGATGACTCCGACAAACAGATCTTTGTCGGCCTGAGGCGCCACGTATTGCCAGCGGTGCCACAGTTCAGCGCCGTTCTGTTCTTCCACATTTCTGTTGATGGAGAAAACAGTGACTGTTTCTGGAACATCCACCAGTTGTACCTTCCAGGCAGTGACCACGCCGAAACTGGCAGCTCCGCCGCCTCTGATGGCCCAGAACAGATCCTCGCCCATTGATTCCCTGTCGAGAATGTTTCCTTTCACGTCGACAATTCTGGCGTCGATTACGTTATCTCCTGCAAGGCCGTATTTCCTCAGCAGTGTGCCGTAGCCTCCTCCACTGTAGTGCCCGCCGACGCCGACGGTTGTGCAAATGGCCCCAGGGAATCCGAGAGTGGAGCTCTTTTCCGCGATCCTGTAGTATACGACACCGGTGGTTGTGCCTGCTTCGATCCAGGCAGTTTTCTCCTCAACGTTGACCGTGACTTCGGTGAAGTTGACCAAGTCAATGATCACGAAAGGGACTTGTGACACGTACGAGAGCCCCTCCATGTCATGGCCTCCGCTACGGGTTCGGATTTCTAGACCGGTTTTTTTGGCACAACGTATGATAGGCGGGATCTGGGATTCGTGTTCTGGGGTTATGATGACTTGAGGTTTTGGAGTGGATTCGGATATGAATCTTGTGTTTCGGATGGTGGATTCAAGGACGGAAGTGTAAGAAGGGTTTGAAGGAGTGTAGATAACATTGGTAATTGAAGAGTGGTTCTCACATTCTTGAGAGAAACATTCAAGAAAAGATGAGACAGAAGGAGTTTTCATGGTTGATGATATATTGAGATGAGTTTTGTTGGTGTTTGTGTTTGTGATGTTTGAGAGGAATACATTTAGCTCTATTTATACTGATTGTTTTGAATATTAATTCCATTTTAGACTGCTTTGACCTCTCGATCGAAAGTTCGTGGAAGTGAAACTTATCTGATCAACCTAATTCAATTTTTTTCAAGCAGACACGCTTATTAGCTATTTGAAATTAATAATTCGCCATATATTAAATATCATAAAGTAACACATGCAACAGTAATCATTTTCTTAGCTAGCTTGTTCAGATACATTGAATGGCCTAATATAATATCAATAACTCATTCCACTTGCTTATTTTATTTCACTCATGATCAAAGTTATCTTCAAGAATTATACTATATTCTAAATTTGAATAATATTAATTACTTAGAAGAATTATTTCGTATAATAAAATGAAACTAATCATAGACTTGCAATAAATATTACTAATAACTATATAAAGTGTATAAGTATAGAATATTAAAATGTAAATTTGTTATTATAACAAATAACTAATTAAGCTTAACGAGGTAGTAGATATTATATCACAACTTATAAAACATTGATTAAATATGATATTATATCACAACTTATAAGACATTGATTAAATATACTATATATATATATATATTTAAACTAATTCTAACCATTTGGTTTGATGTATTAGATCAGTACTGTCACGATCAAGCTTTACTAATTTAACGAGTTTAAATTAATTTCAAAAATTACTTAAGCAAACAATATTTTTTTAAAATACAGTAATGCCAAAATGTTGTTTTACAAAATAAAATTCGAATAATGCAATTAAAGACGTATTTTCTTTTAAATATAGTGCCAAATTAAATTTATTAGAATTACTAGAAGGCTTAGGCTATGATTGACCCATTCCGTCGTGGAATGCCGCTACCAAATTGAACTTCAACTTAGTAATTTTCATTTCTTTGTCTGCAACTCAGACTAGTACTTTTGATGATAAATATTTAAAAATTAATTCTTGTTTTTAAAATGATCGTCTTTTTCCAATGATCGAACACATACTCATTTACATGAGTCGAGCTAGATATGAACTTGATAAAAGCTCGTCCGAAATTTATTGACGAAGCTTATTAATATTAATTTTACGAGTTAAAGCAGTCTTAAAAAGAAAAAAAAAACATAAAACATGGTAAAGTATAATACAAATAAGTAATAAGCGTGTATACGCTAAAATAATTTGAATGAGTTAAGATGACTAGATAAGACTATGCTATTGCGTTTGCTAAAGAATTAATTTATGGCCCAATTAAAAAATATATTACGGCCCAGTATCTCTGATGGGGTGAAAGACGTATGGCCCAAACTAAGACAAGCAAACATGAAAAGGAAATATCGATATACTACTCCTACTATTTCCCCATTGTTTTTTTTTTCCTTTTCCTTTTTTTATTCTTTTATTATAATAATAATAATAATAGTCCACGGTACTTAATAAAAAACACCACGTATAATTAGTAAGTTAGGATGATTTTAAATATTAATTCAAAATCCCCAATTAGAATTAGTTGAATTTTATCATTGTTCTCAACACAATAGTATATTACTCTCTTCATTTTATAGTAATAGAGTTAATTTGTCATTTTGGTACGTTCCATATAATTTCCCTTTTTAGTAAAAGTCAAAACATTTTCTCACACCTATTTTACTCTCTCTTATAATTTCCCTTTTTAGTAAAAGTCAAAACATTTTCTCACACCTATTTTACTCCCTCTTACTTTATTCTCTCTTCATCTCTCTACCTTTTTCATTTTTCACTTTACTCTCCCTCTACTTAACTCACCTAACACAATTTTTCTTAATCTCCATACTGAAAAGAACCGCCTCCATTACTATGAAACGGAGGGAGTACTCAATCACATCATCAATTTGAAAAAGTTATATGCCAAATAAACAACAAGTTACAAATAGAAAATGAGATTATTTAAACATGAAAAAATTCAGAATAATGTTCAAATTCATAAATTTTTATGTCTGATTTTTAAAATTGGAAAAATTAAAATAATGTTAATATTCATGAATTTTATGATTGATTTTAAAATTATGAGACAAATTAAAATTTGACCAAAATATATGTTTTGTCTGTATTGCCCTTTCCTTTACACAATTCAAATTTGCACACTTAAATTGAAAAGTCAATGTCAATCGTCGAATATCCACAAGTCAAACAAATATAATGTGACAAACTAAAGAATAATCAAAATCGCAAAACGAGCCAATGAGCTTATAGATACGTAAGCACGTTATCTAGAATGAATGATCAACTGCCCATCTATGTGAAACAATAATTATTTGACTCTAACTTTGGCCTTAGAAAGCAATCCATCAGGTTATCATAAACCTAACGTCTCTTTATTCAGGACCAAACTCATTCGATGAAGCCCATATTTATTAGTGAGAGGTTTCTATTTCAATTAATATGTAGTTATCGTCACTTCAATTAAAAACACACGTAGGGTGGTATCCAATATTTCCAATTGTGGACTAGGGTTGCCAATTTAAATTTCATATATGCATTTAAGGGATACATACATTATCCACATTGTTAAATTAAATTATCCATAAGTTGACTTGCAAATAATTGGTCAAAGAGCTTTTGTATACTACCAATTGTATGGTATATATACTCAATCAACAAATGTGATTTCATAAAACTAGTCTATCCCCTTCAACTGTAGGCCGGGCTGGCCCGACCCAGCTCGGCCCAGGCCGGGTATGGGCCGGCCCACCAGTGAAAGCGGACCTGGGCTGGGCTCATTAGTTGAGATGGGCTCTAATTGGACCATTTTGTAAACCCAGGCCCAGGACCATATGAAGCCCAGTCCAAGCCCAGGACCAGGACCAGCACAGGCCCGAGCCCATCAGTGGCCCACCTTCTATAGTTAGTGCTTTTAAATGTAATTAGGTGATTAATTAGTTATAATAGTATATTTCCCTATTTATGCATGTCATCTTGTGCACGAGACATGTTAATCTTGTCTATTATTCCAATTTTTTTGGTGTCTCCGAATGGATTCAAACAGAAATAGTTTAATATCAACAAAAGTTTCCTACTAAATCATGATTGCGACATTCAATTTTGACTGTATCTAATTTTTTTTCTTATAGATTTTTTTTTTATCTAAGAGGTAAAAAAGATGGTTTTGAAGTTAAACCTTAAGAGTATTACGTATTCAAACCTTGTTTGATGAATAATTATAAATTTTTTAAAATTTGTTAGGTTCATATACTTGTAATTATAAAATGCAACATCAATTCATGTGTCATTACCTACTAACAAAACTAACAATATTGGTTATTCCTTTAGTTATACACTTTCTTTTAAATAGAATAAAGAATAGGAAAAATATTATTAATACAAAGTCAATAAAATGAACTTAAACACATTATTTAGATTTAGATTTAGTTAGTGAGATATAAATACAAGTTATATGTTTTATTTTGCATATAATACATTTACGATATTTTTAAAATATATAAACACAAAATTGAAATAAAACTCAGTCCAGTCTGGGCCCACATGGCAAGTGGGTCTAGGCCGGGCCGGGCTAAGCAAAATTTAAAAAAGCCCGGCCAGCCCAGCCCACTTGACATCTCTAACTGTAGCTGCTGTGATAATTGAAAAATTAATAACTATTTATCGGATCATGACTTTGGATACGAAGCAATCTTAAATATTTTAAGCCATTTGAGTCAATTGTCTTATCATTTAAATTATCTACTACTATCAATTAATGAGGTAATTAGTTATCGGCAAATGACAACCCTGGCCATATCAAAACTTTTTTTAAATAGTGTGGATTTGATCCTGATCTAAACCTTTGACTCACTGCTTAAAACTAAAGTTTTGCACACTTTAAGTTACCCTCACTAATACTAATTGCTTCTTCAACATATGGAGTAATAAAATATAAGAATAATACTGTAAATAAAAAGTACATTAAATATATCTGCAAATTAGCATCAAATGACTAATTATTTTTTTGTAAGGAACATCAAATGACTAAATACTACCCTAATAAAATGATGAAATTCAAATTAGACTAGAGCAGATATAGAGTGAACTGATACATATATCTAAGTTGTGGATACTCTTAATTTCATTTTTTATATTATAGCCACAGCAATGCTCTGTTCGCTCCTGAAGAAATTCTGCGGATCAACAACTGTCTTCACCCGAACAAGCCGATCGAAATTCCCACCAAAATATTTCTTCCCCCAAACACTCGCTTGTTTATAGCTCGTCTCTCCTACAACGTTGTTGACCCCGATATCAAGATCTCTGTAGTTGACATACGCCCCCCTCGGATTCTTCGAAACATAAGGAGCCATGTAATCATAAAGCCGCCGAAGCCAACCAATGTACCTCCCCGGATTCCGGCCATCGTAAATTTGCCAGTACACCACGCTGAACAAATTCTCCCCTCTGTGAGGGTACGGAATGGCGGAGCTTGAAATCTCCGCCATTCTCCCGCCGTAGGGGGTGAAGGCGAACTGCGCCATCGCCGCCTCTGCTTCGTAGAAAAGCCTCCATATGCCTCTTAGGCCGTGTTTGGGGATCGGTTTCTGCACGTAATCGGATTTTCCTTTGAAGTATATCTGCTGCGGCATAGTTCTGTTGAGCAGAATTTCGATCGGCGTCGCGATTGGGAATCCGGCGAAGTAGACGGTGGATCGGATCCAGCTCACCTCGGTGCAGTCTTCTCTTTTCAGGCCTAATTCTGGAAAGCTTTTTTGCATCAATGGAATCAATTTTTCGATGTTACCGAAGTAGATTGAGCTAAACGAAGCTTGGATCGTCATGTTCGTTTTGTTTTCGGTGGAATTGACTCTTCTTACAAGGACTCTCACGAGCAAATCTTTGTCGAATTTATGCGCGATGTATTGCCAGCGGTGGACCAGTTCAGTCGCGTTCTGTTCCAGTGTCCTGTCAATTGTGAAAACAGTGACAGTTTCTGGAACATCCACCAGTTGTAACTTCCAAGCAACGATCACGCCGAAACTGGCGCCTCCACCGCCTCTGATGGCCCAGAATAGATCCTCGCCCATTGATTTCCTGTCAAGGATTCTGCCGTTGACGTCGACTATTCTTGCATCGATGATGTTGTCCCCTGCCATTCCGTACTTTCTCAGCAGTGTGCCGTAGCCTCCTCCGCTGAAGTGGCCGCCGACCCCGACCGTTGGGCAAAGACCGGCCGGGAATCCCAGGACCGGGCTTTTCTCTGCTACCCTGTAGTAGATGGATCCGAGGCTCGCCCCGCCTCCGACCCATGCGGTTTTGGTTTCCACATCGACTTCGATTTCACTGAGTTTGAACAAATCGATGATCGCAAATGGGACTTGCGCCGTGTAAGATAGCCCCTCGAAGTCATGGCCCCCGCTTCGCGTTCTGATCTCTACACCGCTCTGTTTAGCGCATTGAATGAGAGGCGGGATTTGAGATTCGTGTTCTGGTGTTATGATCACTTGCGGTTTAGGCGTGGATTCCGTCAGGAATCTAAGGTTTTGGCCTAGGAATCTTAGGATGGGAGTGTAGGATGAGTTGTTTGGAGTGTAAACAATGTTTGAAATTGAAGAGTAGTTGTTGAATTGTTGGGAGAGACATTGAAGAAAATCTTGGTGTTCATGTGCACTTGAGCTTGACAATATGAGAAGAAGGATGAATGGAAGAGTAGGAATAATTGTAACAATCTTCATGATTTAGATATGATGACTTTGTGTAATTGGAGAAGCTTTTAGTTGTATTCTATTTATAGGATTTTTTGAAAAAGGTTGTCTAACAAAGCTAGAAATTAGAAAGAGGACATCAAGTTTGAATAAGGAGGCCATGTTTGAAACGTTACCAATCTGTCGTCAGTAGGGTCTGAGCAAAATGTCAGACAGAATAAATAATTTGGGTTTAATTGGAGGGTAAATTATCTAGATTATCTGAAATTTCCAAATATTCTGAATTTGATTGACATTATGTCATTATATATTTTTATTGCTTGAGTTGACAAAAGGTTATGGCCATATGACAATTTAAAAATATATGGAAGGAGTATACATATTTTTATACTTTGAATTAGTCTTCCTAGACTACAGTAATGATTACTCCCTCCGTCTCATTTTAGGAATCCCGATTTACCATTTTCGGATGTCTAATTTTAGGAGTCTCGATTGAAATATTTCATAAATGGTATATTCCATAATATAAAAAATTATTGTAAAATATTCCATAATAATTAGGTCTCACATTCCATTAACATTTTTCCACTCACATTTTATTATAAAACTAATATAAAAAAATAGGGCCCACATTCCACTATCTTTTTTCACCAACTTTTCTTTACATTTCTTAATACTCGTGTCGAACTCAACCGGGACTCCTTCAATGGAACAGAGGGAGTGATATAATTATAAATAGGTAAATAGGAGTATTTATGAGTTGCTGATGCTCTTACGCAGGTCTGTAAAACGTTGATTTATTGAGTAATAATATTTCAAATACACCCATCATATACAAAGGAAGCTCAAATTATTGCGGCGGCATAATCGATGTCAACGGCTTTTTGGGGTGTAATATTTGACAATTTTATAGAACCTAATTAATGTATTATTGATGTTTGACAAAATTGAATATTCACGTTCGTAAAATTAATTAAATCAATACAATTGGAAGAGATAAATGTAAGTAAGTACATAGTTGACCTTTTTAGATATTTTATATTGAAAATCAATTACTAAATACAGTTAACTTAAAATAAATTACATATGAATTATTCTGCAATAATTTACGAACATATTAAAATTTTTAATTAAATATCGACAAATTTTAAAAATAAATTGAATTATAGTATAATTATTTCGAATCAATCTCAAAATGATACAAAAAAATATCAAAAATATTTTATATCATTTCTTTTTTATTACTATAGAATAATAAAATTTATTTCAATATCACAAAACGTTATACATACATGTATAATTTAAGTATATTTATTTTTATTTAAAATATCTTGTCTAATATTTTTAACCAACAGTAATAGTGTTTACTACATGCTGGTTGAGTACTTCCATATTATTGAGACAAATATGATACATTTGGTCATTTGGTGACATACACTTGTTTGACTAAGCTTTCATATTTGAATTCCTGTTAACACTATCAATAATTAATATAATTATATAAAAAGTTGGAATTTCTAGATGATCACTATATTGACTAGCCGGCAAACCATATATTCGATTTTGTCAAAAGGTGTATGGATGTATTATATGCTGCGATATAGATATCATTATTATTCCCTCCGTCCACGAATAAGAGTCTCGTTCTTCCATTTTTGTCCGTCTACGAATAAGAGTCTCGGTTCATAATTACCATAAATGGTAAAGAGACCCTACATTCCACTAACTCATTCTACTCACATATTATTTAAAACTAATATATATAAATGGAACCCATATTCCACTAACTTTCTTCCACTCACTTTTTTTAACATTTCTTAAAGCCTGTGTCATTAGAAATGAGACTCTTAATTGTGGACAGAGGGAGTTATATATACACGGGTAGTTAATATACGACCTAAGAATTCCCCAACATTGAATCCAATTTAGCAAATTATGAATGATGTGTCGATCAAACATATTAAAACGTCGTCGTATTGTTACACATTTATCTTTTGAAAAAAAGAGCAAGTTAACATCCGCCTGTTACTCTTTGACTCTGACTCACCCACGTTTGTGATCAAATCAAACGTTTCAATAATATCATCACGCATTCGTTCTTGAAATTAATGGGTTTATTTGCTCAACATTTTTTCGAACAATGGACAAAACTTAAAAATAATCTTTATCTTTATTTTCAAAAAAGCTTAGTTGGTTTTTGGCCGTGCTTGATACTATTATACTATATCATTTTTATCTCCCATCACAAGTGTGGTGAAAACCTTCTGCATAAATAGGGAGGTCTAGGGATCAAATTTCACCGTTCCTCTATTCTGTAACGACTCCATATTGGGTATTTCTTGGAAGTTTATTTAACTTCAACATCCACAAATAATGCTAATAATTAATAGCTGGATATGTTATTCTTTATAATCTAGTTTACCATACATACTGATATTATGGCAGTAGTTAATGCAATTATACTAATTAGTATAGTAGTAGTACTATTTAAATTCTTACTGACTATGTTTTAGTGTCCGGATCGGCGGAATACTCTGTTCATTCTTGAAGAAATTTTCCGGGTCAACCATAGTCTTAACCCAAACGAGACGATCAAAATTGTTCTTGAAATATTTCGAGATTGTGTGGTAGAGCTGGCTGAGCGTTGCGCCGACCTCCATGCGGCTGTTTTCGCCTTCTCGTCCACGGTTACTGCCCAGAGGTTTCTCATGTCGACGATTACGAAAGGCTCCGACGAGGAGGTGTAGGAAAGGCCTTCGTAGTCGTGGCCGCCGCTCTTGACTCTGATCTGGAGGCCGAGAATGCGGGAGCAGCGGACTGCGGCTTGGATTTCCGACACGTGGAAAGGCGTGACGATGAGGTCGGGTTTCACCGGCGAGGCAGAAGCTGGCAAGAGATTTTGTGCTAGTAAAAGAGATGCGTATGTTGCATTTTGAGGAGTGTAGATTATATCAGTTGCTGAATTTGAGAGTTGGAATTGTTGGATTATGCATTCGAGAAGAATCGTGATAGCCATGATTGAGGGATGAAGAAGCTCCGAAGAGGAAGAGGGTTTGTCAAAATTAAGAGGAGGAATTTAACACTAGTACCATCCATTTCTTAACTTGTGCTCTGAGTGTTTGTTCATCTTCTATTTATAAATCCTACTAGTAAATTTTAAAGTTATGTCAATCTTCAACTATATATGTTACTAAGTGATTTGTATAAAACACTAAATATCTACTAATTATTCCATAGTCTTATTCAAAATACGACTATTTGTCCCAATTTGACCTGACACAAGTTTAAGAAAATGTAAAAGTGAGTTGAAAAGTTACTTACATATAGGTCTTGCTTTTATATACGTATTAGTTTTATAATGAAATGTGAGTGAGAATGAGTTAGTCAAATGTGAAATCCACTACTAAAAATCATAAAAGTGCACTAAAAAAACTCACTATTTAGTGACGGTTTCGTCACTAATCATCGAAATTTCCTCACTTAGCAGAGTTAGTGACAAATTAAGTATCGGCAGATCGTCATTAAAAAGCTCGTCAGTAAAAAATTTTATTGGCGGATTTGTCTATCACTAAAGTGACTAACTCACCCTATAACGGAAAACATATGCGGCTGTCATAATAAGTCTGCATTAGTGACGGTCTAATCTGTCACTAGTTAGTGACTGACGTTTTTCAATCATTTATCTGCCACTAGTTATTGAGTTCTCGGCTGCCATCACTGATTCTGTCATTAGTTAGAGTTTTTTTTTTATAGAGATAAAAGGTGATAAATTTTTAGAAATGGATGAAATGAAAATAAGTGAAAAATTTTAAGAGATGGAGGAAAGGAAGTACCAAAATATTAAACAAAATCCATACAATCTATGTGGTGTAAGGCCAGGTTGAAGGTAGCTCCATCCAGATATGATAAATCTATTCATCATAATAGTTTGTCGCCTATAGGCCACCACAAAAGGCACAACTTAATTTTTCAATTGGTCATCCAAATTAGCATGTGTTAAAAAACACTTTCAACTGTATATGTACAACTAGCTACTAGTACCACTACATTATAAATTTCATATCTAATTTTCTTCCTCAGTATAAAATGATTTATTAAGTAATTTAACAAATATATTTTAGAATTTATTGACTATTAAATTGGTGGTTCTTAATTAAATTTGAATTACTCAATCCGTCCTCTAAATATAAAAACATTTGAAATGACAAGTGTTTTAATGCAAAATATACAAAGTAAGAGAGATAGAATGAAAAGTATGTTAGTAAAAGTGAGTCCCCATCATTAAAGAGAAAGAAATTTCTTTAATTTTTTTTTAATTTTATTACTGTTGATTTCTCTTAAAAATTTTATTTTATTTTATTACTGTTGAAAATCATATGTATCATCTCTATCTTTTCAATAACTATATGAACCTACTTTGAGTACATGCACTATAAGGGTCCGTTTGATAACCTAGTAAAGCCAAGATATAGATATATAACCATTCATTTCTAAATGTTTGGTATCCTATTTACACTATCTCAAAGCCCGTGTAATTGACTATGGCCCATCTTGGCCCGGCAGATACAGCCTCAAAATGTGCAGATACGTATCTTACCAATTTGGTGGGATACTATTCCTACCTCAATTTATGGATCCAGACAAAATAAAAAATCTCCTCTGTACCCTTCTACCGTCAAATCTCAACGCTAGGGCAATCCTCCATTCACAACAATCCTCCATAGTTGACGCAGGGCATCGATTTGATTAGAATTTCATCTCTTCCATTCACAACAATCCTCCATGGTTGACGCTAGGGCATCGATTTGATTAGAATTTCATCTGCAAGGATTTCTTCTGGTCAGGTATTCCTTTTCCGTTTTTTCTCTATTTTTCTATGATCTTTTTCACCATTAAATTCTTTGTGAGTTATCAATTTGTTGTCAGTTTCGATTGAATTTTTCTACCCCCAATTCAACTGCTCAGTTCTTCCTTTTCCGTTCTTTCTCTATTTTTCTATGAACTTTTTCACCATGAAATTCTTGGTGAGTTATCAATTTGTCGATTGTGATTGAATGTTTCTACCCCCAATTCAATGTAATTGATGAGTTTCAAATATATTTGTTGTTTATTGTGATTGAATTTATCTGTCCCCAATTGAATAGATATAAATCGTGTGATTGAATTGTTCTGGCCACAATTCCATATTCTGCCTCCTGATTTTAGCCAAAAATAAAGCTTTTTACAGTGAATTTATCTGGCCACATCCAGCATAGAACACAAGATTTTATTTGACAGATTATTGGATTGTTTGTAAATTTTGTCAAGGTTTGCCTTATATGTTTGGGTGTTTGAATCATTTGTAACTGAATTGTTGTCTAATATATAATCATATTATTATTTTTTTTATCAGATCACAAGATCACAGTGTTATGGAGACTGGTAAATTATCTAATGCATCAATTGCCTTAATACTTGAGGACATTATGCACAACTACAGGTTCGAAACAATGTGTATTCTTTACCTAATAGCTGCAAGGACTCGTAGCAGAGCGCGTAGTCGACGAGCAGCGGCTAGACAACCATTCACCATAATAAGTCGGATGCCAAATCAAGTTAATCACATGGATAGGTTAGTAGGAGCCACAGATGTCGATTGTGTGAACAACCTCCGAATGGACCGTAACACATTTGGGAGGTTATGTCAGTTACTTAGACATATAGGAGGTCTTACGGATGGGAAATATGTTGTTGTGGAGGAGCAAGTAGCTATATTCTTAAGTATCTTAGCACACCATAAAAAGAATAGGATTGTTAAATTTGATTTTTTGAGATCGGGACAGACAATATCTCACTATGTACATCGTGTTCTACATGCGATTTTAAAGATGCACACCCTTTTTTTGGTGAAGCCTGACCCAATAACCGATGATTGCCTTGATCCACGATGGAAGTGGTTTAAGGTAACTTTATATATGTTGATTCTAGCACTCGTTAAACCAATTCAATGCTGCTCACTTTGTTGTCGAAAATTATAGGGTTGTCTGGGAGCCCTTGATGGGACGTATATCAACATGCTTGTGCCAAATGCAGACAAGCCAAGGTATCGGACACGGAAGGGACAAATATCGACAAACACATTGGCTGTGTGTGATCGATATATGAGGTTTGTTTATGTTTTACCGGGATGGGAAGGCTCGGCTGCAGATTCTAGAGTACTTCGTGACGCAGTCAATCGGGTTCATGGATTGCGAGTACCAAGAGGTAATTTAACATATCACACACCTAGTGCTCCACACATTGTCGGCTGACATCATTTTTTAAAATATTTGGTCACTTGTGAATTTTGTTTTATTTTATGGTATGAACATAGGGAATTATTACTTGTGCGACAATGGGTACGCAAACTGCGATGGATTCTTGACTCCATACAAAGCTGTACGTTACCATTTAAAGGATTGGGGCCCTATTGCAGAAATGCCTCAGAACCCAAAGGAAATTTTTAACATGAGACACACCAGAGCACGTAATGTGATTGAGAGAGCCTTTGCTGTACTAAAAATGCGTTGGGCAATTCTGCGTAGTGCAGCATTCTACCCGGTTAAAGTCCAAATTCGATTAATTATGGCCTGTTTTTTGCTTCATAATTTTATTCGCTCTGAGATGACATCTGATCCAATAGAGCAAGAAATAGATGGTGTTGAAGGTGATGAGGATGCTGAACATGATGACGAAGGGATAGAATTTGTGGATGGTGTAGAACCTTCAACGGAGTGGAACCAAAAACGTGAAGAAATGGCGCAAGTCATGTGGGACCAGGTGTGTGCAATTGCAATGCGTATTATTGCATTAAAATTTTATGCATGTGTTTTACAAATTTTTCCACTAAATTATGTTTCTGTTTTAATTTTTGATGTGTCTTTCTTTTAAAATAATTTTCATTTCATATGTAGAGACAAGGTGTTGGAGCATGATGACACTATGTTGGTGCTGGATTGCAGTTGCGGAGGGGAAAATGTCTTTAGTGTGTGAGCAAGGCTGCACAATCATGGTGCAATGACTCTAGAAAAAATTTGAAGTCCAACTAGTTCTAATTTTCATAGCTATTGTGCTTGAATTATTTAGATTTGCAATAGGTAGTGGAACTGGTATCTAGTATTATTATTTCTCCTTTTTTATATTTATGTTTTGGTGAACAAGTTGAACATGATATGCATGATGGTTATTATTTCTCTTTTTTGGCAATGTAGCTAATGGTTATTTTTGCTTTTAATGATTGGTCGTTGCTGTCTTGTGTGTTTGCCTGATGGTAGGGTGAGTTTTACCTTAAATGCTAGGGTGAGGTTTACCTAAGAGCTCTGCTCTCAGAAAAATCTCTGTTTTACTAAGAATCAAAAGCCTTGATGTTACTAATATTCAGTAAAAATCTCCAAATGTTGATTATACAATAAAGGCAACAGAGAATTGGAATAAATGTTCAAAAGTTATAAATGATGTGGGGAAAATGAAAACCGACTAGCTAGCAAAGAAGACAAAAATAAGAAGAAATCAACAAAATTTCAGTCATCAAACTCATGCATAGGTAGTTGGCTGCAAGTTATTCAGTTTTGTTGCAGGCAAAGAATACATCCATGACCAATGCACAATCATCACACATCATCACTTGGAGACATGATGAAGATTTTATCCTCTTTATATATGAAAAGAATTTCATAATTTTTCTTCTCTAGAAGAGATAATATTTTTCTTCTATTAGCTATACATAAAATTTTCAATTAACTGCAATTCACCACAACTTGCACAAAAACACTACCCAATCACGTACAACTATTGGATTTACTGAAAGAAAATGATATAAAGAAGAATGTATGAATGGTAAGGAAAAATAAGCAAACACAAAATAGATAATGATTCAAAATACGTTTCCAAGTTCAAAAAAACATCACAAAAAAAGGTTCACCATATGCAAAAATTGAAATTGGTTCAAAACACATTACTAAATTCAAAACATCTTAAAAAAAGGCTTCTTAGTCTATTATTCTCCAATAAAAAACATGAAATCATTTTGGCGAGAGCTGCTCCAACACCATTTGCACATACTCCTTCTTTGCTATCTCACGCAGCCCCATGAAAAAGTCGAGGCGTTCCACCTTATCCAGAATAAAGCCACACACGGCAAACTGTTGCCTAATTGTTAGGCCCGGCACAACTTCAACAAGATCGAACACTTCTTTTCGAGCTTTGGTGAGGTCAAACTCATATCCGATACGAGAAGCCAAGCATTGAAGACGATCATTGGTAGCATCGTGCATTTTTCCAAGCATATCAACGAGACCATCATCCATTTCTCCCAGAGCCTTGCGCTTCTTTGTCTTTGTCGATGTATTCTGCGTTATTGTTTCACCCACGTCATTAAATACACCTTCTGAGTCAGCAATAGGAGACTGCTGGTCGGGCACTTGGTTGGGCATGAAGAAATCTCCGAAGCCTGCATTATAGTTATTACCTTCGCCAAGCCCCCGAGGTTCTCTTGTGAGCATATGTTGTTTACTGCATCCATTATGTCCTCCGCGCCTTCCCCGTTGGCTCGATCCTTACCAAAAATCTCCTTCCAGTCGTCAAAGTAGGGCCATGATTTGGCACGCATGAACTTTGCATTTCCATCTTTCTGCAAAAAAATAAATTAAGAAAATTTAGCATCAATTATCAAACCTTCACAATCAATAAAGAAAAAGTTTTATCAGCAATAAAACTAAGTAAAGAAGATTTGAGAATGATAAATTACTTTTTCTCGGAGAAAAGAAAATTAATCAAGCCACGTCCTAGTCATGGTGAATAAAAATTGGCAAAATTTATGTTTACTTCTTTCCCTTCTCAAATAAAAGAAAATTAATCAAGCCACGTACTATAGATTATTGCTACACAATTCAGTTTCTATACACAGGCATACCTTCACAATTTCTGCCCACTGTTGGTCATCACAGTCAATTTTGTGGTCTTCATTCAGATTAAAACCGACACCACTTAAATTAAGGATCTGTTGAAGAGAGTAATAGCTCTTTTTCCATGCAGACACCTTCGATATGATATTGGGATTAACCTTCAGATCAGTTGTCGGAAACTCGCGGCGTAGCGCCTCTTCCAGCCTAACAAGGTATCCGGCGCGAAATCCATTATCAGATTTCCAACCCTGAGCAACGAGCTCCTTCAAGGTCGCGAGTAGAACCCCTTCCTCCCGATCAGTCCAAATACGCCGAGTCCTTTCGCTTTTGGGTTGTTGGGGTCGAAGACCCCCGCCAGTTCCTGGTCGTAATATCATTCAAACACACACCAAATTCAGCGCATATGATTCTGCGGAATTAACGAGGCCAAAATGAATTATCTAAACACAAACCGCGACCACCAGAAGAGGAGCCCACGATTGCTTTGCTACCCCGGAAATCAGCCATGTGGCCTAGAAAAACCAACTACATCATGTTTGGCCATGACAATCACACACATATAGTGAAAAAACACAACACGTGAAGATTTAGTAGGATTTAATAGAGAGCCTAATAGTAAGATTTAATAGAGAGCCTAATGCCAGTAACAGAAGTTTGTTTACCTTTCGAAGAATCGTGCACAAGAACGAAGCCGCTTGAGAAATAAGGAGGAGGGGAAGGAGAGTGAAATGCGATGTTCTTTTTTGTTTCTCCCACGTAGAGTATATATAGGAAATAAACAGATTCAATCATTTAGGTTTAGAGGGAGCCGCCATAGTAAGGATGGAAAAAAGAGCGCCAAATTTTTGATATCAGATTCAATCATTTAGGTTTAGAGGGATCCGCCATCAGAAATAAGGAGGGAAAGAAGAGCGCCAAATATTTGATATCAGATTCAATCATTTAGGTTTAGAGGGATCCGCCATTAGAAATAAGGAGGGAAAGAAGAGCGCCAAATTTTTGATATTGTTTTTTGTTTCCAGTATATAGGAACGAAAGGATTTGATTAATGCACAAGATTTGATTTGTTAGCTACTTCACGAATTACAAATAATTAAATATTACTTGAAAAGAAATATTGTTTTGTTAAAAATCCTCTGATCACATACCTCTTTTAATATGACACTCAAATATTGTTGCATGAAGCGGGTAAATTTCTTGAGAAGATACTCGGGCGCTAGTACGTACTAACATATTATTGTTTTGTAAAGATGTTTTAATACACATAATAGATCTTCTCGGGTGCTAGTACGTACTAACATATTATTGTTTTGTAAAGATGTTTTAATACACATAATAGAGAGTTTTCACATGGCATCATTTTAAGAAATGAGAAATACTTTAAAACAATTGAGATTTGATTATGGAGTAGCACAAAGTTTAAGAAAAAAGCAATTCTCACTAAAGAGAAAGAGGAAAAAGTTGCGAGAGCATTTAGCTAAGGGAGACAGGAACCGTTGCACAACCTTATAGGAATAAGAACAATTTTGCAATCTTACAACAAAAGGTCATAAACTTCTGCACATCTTGATACTTATAAACCACAACCAAACTTTATGGAACATAAATACAAGTGTTAAATCCAAAGCTTGCTACTGACAGCCTAGATTGTCAAAGCGAATCCATGATCTGATTTCCAACCTTGAACAACAAGCTCCTTCAAGGTCGTCAGTAGAACATCTTCCTCCCGATCAGTCCATATACGTCGATTCAAAATACCTTGAAAATCAGCCATGTTGCCTAGAAACCAACGACGTCAAGTTTGGACACGACGATCGCACATATAGTGAAAATACAAATAATTTGAAGATTTTTTGGAAGATTTAACGTGTATGAAGTGTGTGCATAATCTTCTTGTTAATTATTTACAAAACATGGTTCAATAACAAGAGTATTTACCTTTCAAGAATAGTGCACAAGAAGAACAAAAGCCGCCGCTCGTGAGTATTAAGGAGGGAAAAAAGAGAGCAGAAATTGGAAGTTCAGTTTTTTGTCCCACGCAGAGTATATATAGGAAATCAAATGATTTAGGTTTGAGCGTGAGATTATAAGGGAAAAAATAAGCCAATTGTGATATTCTTTTTTTATTGAATGGAATTTAAAAGATTTGATTAGGCAATACAAAGGACAATCTAGGAAATAAATTAATTTATTAAGGTCAAATTTGTCATTGCATATCTATTTCTTATTTCATAACTTCCCTACCAAACAAAGTGGGCTTTTTAGAAAAATAATTAACTAGGTTATCAAACGTGTGTTATTAAAATTATATCTTTTCCTAACTTGGCTTTAAATCTAGATCACTAACTAACCTAGGTATATTCCACACCACTTATCAAACGGACCCTAAATGCAGTATACCCTTTCTGGGATCATTAATACACAAGAATGAGGCGGTGCAACCAACACATTTGACACTTCAAATTTCTTTTTCTATATTACTAGAATGAAAGATGACAAACATAGAAGAAGAGAAAAATTATACACCTCTAAATATTTTCTCAGCTAATTAACATATCAATTAGTAGTACTATATTAGAATATGTAGACTATTATAATTTATAAGGTGTCAAATGTACCATACAATAAAAGGTTTATTATATAGTTTATAAGTTGAAGGTTTTTTAGTTTATAACTTTAATTTTGGAGAGTTTGTTTTATATTACCCTGGACATGACATTAAGAAAGATTTAATTATAACACGGACTTTGAGAAAAAAAATAGTTAAATTATATCCTACATTTTGAATACAGATTAAGCATAAAATTTAGATTATTTTATAGCTCGAGCTTACAAAAAAGTTTCAATTATAGCCATAAACTTTAGGAAATTGTTCAATTATAGCCAGCAATAACAACAAGGTCAAGTTTGCAGTTAATATATATAAATTTTATAATTAGCTTCATTTGATTGATGCATCATGAGCTAATATGTCAATCACGCCAAAATAATTTTCAAAACTAAGGCTAGAATTATTTTTCTCAGTATTTAAGCTATAATTTTTTTTTTTTTTATCAAAATTCATATTCTAATTACTCCATTATTTTTCCAAAATTTAGACTATTAAACAGAATAACCCAAAGTTAAAGCTATGAATTGAAAAAAAAAACTAAAAGTTCACACTGCATATATATTGTTAAAAATTCTAATTAAAATACAAAAATCCAAATTTCCTATTTTTTTAAAATTTTTATACAATTACAGTTTGCGATTGGTGTTGGCGTTGATAGTTTAGTTGAATCATTCATTTATTTTTTGGTTTCAAATAGCAAGAGATTTTTTGTTTGTGTTTTTTTCTGAAATTTTCTCATATCTAGTACTCCCTCCGTCCCTCTATAGCTGAGTCGTATTCCTTCGTATTTCTTTTTTGGTTGTGCCACTGTAGCTGAGTCATATCCTATATATTTTAGTTAAAAACACCAACTTTTCTTCTATCTTACTTTACTATCTCTTACTTTATTCTCTATTCATCTCTCTACCTTTTTCTTTTCCTATTTTATTCTTCCTTCACCTTTTTAACACAATTTCTTAAATCTCCTGAAAAGAAATGTTTCTATTACAGAGGGACAGAGTCCATAAAAAATAGTCTCATTTTGTTATTTTAAGATGTCTATGAAAAATAATCTCATTTCAAAAAAGGAAACTTTCTCTCATTTTTTATCCATTTTTCCTCGTCTCTCTTACTTTTTGTCTTTCAGTCTCTTACTTTATCTATTTTCTCTTCCCTATCTTAATATACTAATTTATCATCAAAATTCGTGTCGTCAATGAAACTATTATTCGTGGACGTAGAGAGTAGCTATTAATTGATTTATGTTTTTATTTTGTTATATACATAGATTTTCTCATAGCAAGATTAATTCATTCATCTTACTGTGTAGTAATGAATTCATTATAAACTCTAGGGATCAAATCACCAAAAATCCACTAATTATCGAGACTTTTTCAGTTCAATAGTTGAGATATAGTTATTCTCTCAATATAAAAAAAACAAAAACAAAGCAATCTATTGATTAAGTACAACACGCAATGGGAAACACTAACACTAGGATCTTCACCGATCTAAATCCAAGATATCCAAGATTATCACCTACACACTCAACTATAAATGGTGACACGAGTGAAGTTGAGAATGGGCCAGCTAGGTAAGTTGGGCCTCACACATATTTGGGCAGTGACATATAAAAAATAGCTGAACTCGATTATGGATAAGACCAATAACGCAAGTGCCAATACATAAATTTTTAAATAAAATAGCAAAAATAGTTTATTCATCAATCATCCAACATTTTGTCGACCTTCTAATTTCGAATAAGTACCTAATATGGGTTATGAAGTCCATCTTCTAAGTACGATCCCAATGGCGGAATACTTTGCTCGTTTCTGAAGAAATTTGAGGGGTCGAATTTAGTCTTCACACGAACCAATCTTTTAAAATTATTCTTAAAATATTTGAGCCCCCAAACACTAGCTTGATCGTAGCTCGTATTCCCAGCTTCATTGTTTCTTCCGATATCGAGATCTTTGTAGTTGAAGTAAGCCCCCCTCGGATTCCGGGTGACGTAGCGCGCCATGAAGCCGTAGAGCCGTCTGATCGCATCAAGGCGCGCTTGTGATTCTGATTCACTCCTCCAACCCATTTCGTATAGGATCATGAATATGTTCCCCTTCCGATGAGGAAACGGCGTTTCCTCATCGGAGAAGGTGTTCATAACTCCCCCGTAAGGACTAAACTGCAAGTCATACCCTTCTTCTTCTAGAAGAAACCTCCATAACTCTGTCAGGCCGCTCACTGGCATCGGAGAGCTCACGTAGTCGGATTTTCCTTTGTAGTAGCCGGCGCCGCCTACCGGCGTCCGGTCCAGCAAAACGTCCACCGTCCGATTCTCAATTCTCGCGAAGAAAACAGCTGATTCGATCCAGCTCATCTCGATGCAGTCTGATTTAATTAATCCGAGTTCGGGAAATTGCTCTTCCATTATTGCCAGAAGATCGTGGGTCCCACCGAGGTACAGCGCGGCAAACGATGCCACGACTGTACGGTTTCCTGTCTCTGGGCTGCGGCCCAGATCCAGGAAAAGTCTGATGAGAAGATTCTCGTCCATTTTGTGGGCGATGTATTGCCATTTGTGGACTAGCTCTGTCGCGTTTTCCTCCAACGTTCGTGTCACTCTGAAGACCGTGACGGTTTCCGGGACGGAGACTAGCGTCACGGTGAATTCTAGAACAATCCCGAAGCTGGTACCTCCGCCGCCTCTGATTGCCCAGAACAGATCCTCGCCCATGCTTTTCCGGTCCAGGGTTTCACCGTCGGCGTTGATGACCTTAGCGTCGACGATGTGGTCGAGGGAGAGGCCGTGCTTGCGGGCTATCATGCCGTAGCCGCCGCCGGTGAAGTGGCCGCCGACGCCGACGGTGGGGCAAGCGCCGGCGGGGAAAGCGAGAGTCCTGCTTTTGAGGGAGATTGTGTAGTAGAGCTGGCCGAGCGTTGCGCCGACCTCCACGCGGGCTGTTTTCGCCTTCTCGTCGACGTTTACTGCCCGGAAGTTTCTCATGTCGACGATTACGAAAGGCTCGGATGCGGAGGTGTGGGAAAGGCCTTCGTAGTCGTGGCCGCCGCTCTTGACTCTGATCTGGAGGCCGAGAAGCCGGGAGCAGCGGACTGCGGCCTGGATTTCCGACACGTGGAACGGCGTGACGATGAGGTCGGGTTTCACCGGCGAGGAGGAAGCTGGCCGGAGATTTTGTGCTAGTAAAAGAGATGCGTATGTTGCATTTTGAGGAGTGTAGATTATATCAGTTGCTGAATTTGAGAGTTGGAATTCATGGATTAAGCATTCGAGAAAATCGTGGTAGCCATGATTGATGGAAGAAGAAGCTCCGAAGAGGAAAAGGTTTGTCAATATTAAGAGAAGGAATTTAACACTATTTCGATCCATTTCTTAACTTGTGCTTTGACTGTTTGTTCATCTTCTATTTGAACATACGTCAATCTTCAATTATGTTATTAAGTGAAAAACGCACTAAAATATCTAAACTAATTCTACAGTCCTATTCAAATTGACTCATTTTTAAAAGATGAAACATTATAACTAATCATTTGTACCCTGTAGGCCACCACAAGAAAGGGCACAACATAATTTTTCAATTGGTCATCCAAATTAAAAACACTAGCATGTGTAAGTACCACAGCCACTACATTCAATAATATCCGTATTGGCAAGTGTTAAAAAATTGAAGTACTTTATTTCTAATTTTCTATACTATATAAAATTACTCCCGTTCCGGATAATTCGTCCCACTTTGACCGGGTATGAGTTTTAAAAAATGTAATGAAAGTGAATTAAAATTAGTGGAATGTGGGTCCTACTTTTATATATTAGTTTTATAATAAAATGTAAGTAGGAATTAGTTAGTGGAATATGAGGTCCACTGTCAAAAATGGTAAAAAGTGAAATAGGACAAATTATGTGGGACGGACCAAAATGAAAAAAATGGGACAAGTTATTCGGAAGAGTATTTATTAAATAATTTCAGAATTATATTGGACAGTTTTGAATATTAAATTGGTGGTTTCAAGTTAAATCTGAACTAGTAGTATCTCTTTTCTCAACAAAATGATGAAATATTGTAGGTGTTACATCTGATTTTATGATTTTTCTAAAGCCCATGACTATTTTATTGCTGCTGGAAATTAAATGCATCATCTCATCTCAACCATTTCAAAAACTGTGTGGAATCTACCTTGAGTATATGCAGGCAACTGTATACCCATTTTGGGACCATTTATCAACTTGCACATTTTCCATGTATTTTTTATAAGGGTGTCTCCACCGGCTGACGTCCCGGTAGGACATCGCCGACGTCCGACCGGACATCCGCCGTAGTGAGCGGGACGTCCGCCCACGCACGTCCCGAGTGCCCCTCCCATGGCCTCGTCCCTCGCGCGCACGTCCGACCGGACATCCGCCACAGTGGCGAAGGCCGGACATCCCGGTCGGACGTCCAAGATTTTTAATTTTTTTTTTTAATAAACTCTATAAATAGGGCTCCCCCAACTTCATTTCATTCACACCACTTGTGTTGACAAGTTTCTCTCTCTAAATCTACAAATTTCATTTCTACTACAATGGAGTACAATAGAAACTCCCCCACCACGAGCGGAGGAAACACACCCTCGATTCCCATCGGATCGGAGGGAAATTTTGCGGGGATGAATCCCCAAATGGCGGGGATGGCGGGGATGGGCGGTATGCCGGCGATGACTCCCCAAATGTTCTACAATATGTACACTTGGATGAGTCGAATGGGTCAGATGATGCCGGGGGCAGCGGGTATGCCGACAAATATGTCGGGGATGGGTGGGACGATGTCAGGGGCAGCCGGGGATGGGCGGTATGCCGCCAAATATGGCGGCGGGGGGATGGGGCCCGGATGATGCCGGGCGGTGGGGATGGGCCGTACGCGGCCAAATATGTCGGTGGGTGGGTCGATGGAGAGGCGGAGCTCGAGGACGCCTAGGGAATCTGTCTATCGGCCATATATAGATTTGTTGGCCGATGATTCCCCTACTGTTCCGGAGACTCAGTACGCCGGCATCGAGACTTTCTCTTTTGAGGATCTGGGGCTATCGTCGATCCGTGAGACTCCCGATGAGGCGGAGCCATTGCATGGGGCAGGAGCAAAGGCAAGGGCAAGGCCGGGGCGGGGGTAGGGGCAAGGGCAATGGCAAAGTCCCGAGCTCTTCCTCGCACACGGGGGCAGAGGAGGAGGAGGGGCGAGGATGAAACTGAGAGGAGGACGATCTGGTCCGTGTGGGAAAATGCCGCGCTTGCGAAGGCATGGATCGGTGTTGTCGAGGATCCCTATGTCGGGGCGAACCAGTATGTAGACCGAATGTGGCATCGCATTAGTGCCGCCTACTGCAACGTCAAAACCGTGCTGGGGCAAAGCTTCGCACACCCGAGCAATGCCGGAAACAGTGGCTTCGGGTTGAGGCCTAAGCTCGGTCGTTTTGCCGCCCTCTACCAAAACAACATGCGCATGGTAACCAGCAGGCATGTCTGAGGATGACGTGAAGAGAAAAACCTTGGCCTAGTACCCCAACAAAGAGTTGAACATCAAAGAGTTTGACCAGTGGGAGGCCTTTCTCGTGGTCAAGGATTCGCAAAAGTTTGCGATTGGTGTCGAATCGGGCTGGAAGCGGACGAAGATCAACTCTTCCAGGTGAGTACAGCAGCAGTGCTGGTTCGCACGAGCTCCCGAAGCCGAGGAAGTGGCCCTGCTACCACGAACAGACTCTCGTCGTCGTCGTCGCCCGATGGGGCAACAGGCTGCGCAGCGGATGGCGAGGGGAAGAGGCAGCGGGTCCTACGAGGTCGAATCGGAGTCCCCAGGAGGCCAGTGTTGAAAAGGCTGTGCAAGGATGTGGTCAACCAATGTCGGCGCGATTTAAGGATGCCACCCATTGATGATTATGGCGTTGAGATCGGGGGCGGGGACGTTGGAGGCGGCAGCGGCACGGGCGACGGGGACGAGGACGAGGAGGAGGAGTGAGAGCCGAGGGTATTATGTAATTTTATTTTTAAACTATATTTTTTTTAAAATTATGTAATTTTTTTTAATTATGTAATTTTTTTAATGTAATTTTTTTAATGAAGTTTTCGAATTTTCCCGTATTCCGTTTCGACGTATTAATTCCGTAAATTTTTAGTCCGTAAATTGAATAATTGTGGGAAGGGCTAGTGGAAGTCCTAGTGGGAAGTCCTAGTGCAGTGGGAAGGGCTAGTGATGTGGCAGTGGAATGGGAAGGGCTAGTGCTGACGTGGCAGACAGTTTTTGTGGAAAGGGCTAGTGGAAGTCCTAATGGGAGGGACGCCACCGGAGACACCCTAAGTTCGCAGTCATTAATACACAAGAACCACCGACACATTTAACACTTCAATTTCTTTTTCAGTATTGCTATAATGAAAGATGGAAAACATAGAAAAGAAATATGATACACCTTCTAATATTTTCTCAGTTAATAGAATATGTTGATTAGTATAAGGTGTCAAATGTAATGGCATTATCTCAACTAAATTAACCGTAAAATAAAAGGTTATAAGTATAATTATCTTTTATAATTGATGTTTTTTTAGTTTATAACTTCAATTTTGGAGATTTTATTTTTATACTACGTAGTACTACGTACCTGGACTTGACATGAAAGATTTAATTATAGCACGGAGAGAAAAAATCATTTTGAAAACAGATTCAGTTATAGCACAAACTAATTTAGTTTATTTTATAGCTTGAGCTTCCAAAAAAGTTTCAATTATAATCCAAACTTTTGGGAAATTGTTTAATTTTATAGTCAGCTATAACAACAATGTGAGTTTGCTTAGCTTCATTTGAATGATGCATGACAGCACAAAAATAATTTTTCAAAATTAAGGCTATACTAAGAGTTCTTTTCTCAGTATGGAGTATATAATAAATTGGGACAATTAAACAAAATAAATCAAAGTTAAAGCAATGAATAAAGAAAAAAAAACTAAAAGTTCATACTATATATAGAGAGAGAGATTTGATATGACGAGGGACACTTTATGAGCAGCACTTGAGCGCCCTTCTTCTAAAATATAAAAATCCAAATTTCAATTTTTTTTATATTTTTATACAATTCAAGTTGATTTGTCAGGTTCATTACTTCATTTATTGAAAAGTTTTATTCAATTCATTTTAATTTTTTTAAAAATCGATTTATTAATTGTTAAATTTGGACAAAATATTGATCGACAGCTAAATCTTCATCTCCTGCGGCAGACACATAATTAAATATTGTTGCGACCCACGATGAAGCCCTACTTGGTATGGTGGAATGGAACGGGGGAATGAAACGACATCTTACCTTCATTCCATTCCTTTACTTGATAATTTTTTTTCTTATGAATCACCATTCTATTTGGAATGACCATTCCATTCCACACGGGAATAGCAATTCCATCCATTTAGCTAAGGAATGACCATTGCATTCCATTTCATTTTCCCTTCTTCTTATTTTAAATTTTAATAAAATTATATAAATATTATATTTAAATTTAATATCATCTCAATTTCACACACCACCACCATACACACACATACTAACACATATGCACACAGACCACACCACCACCACCACACACATATGCGCACACACACTCTACCACCACACGACATATGCACACACGCAACACCACATATACATACACACCACCACACGTACACACACAACACCATATATACGTACACAAGAAAAATATTTGGCAAAAATATTGAATAATTTTTTTTGCTAGAATCAACATATTAATTATTCATATTACATTCCATTTCATTTCTATATTATTTGTAGTTATAAAAAATAGGAATGAAATCAGTCAAGAAATAACAATTTCATTCCCTGTATATTTCTTGTGCTTACCAAGCACAAGAATTGAATGGAATTGTCATTTTATTTTCATCTCCATTTCATTCCCTCCTCATTCCATTCTATCATACCAAGAAGCACCTAAAAGTCTTATTTTGCTATATTTGTCCGTCGCACAATAAATGTTACTCCCTCCGTCCCAGATAATTCGACCCAGTATTCCATTTCGGGCCGTCCCACATAATTTGTCCCACTTCACTTTTACCATTTTTGTAGTGGACCTCATATTCCACTAACTCATTCCTACTCACATTTTATTATAAAACTAATACTTTAAAAGTAGGACCCACATCCCACCAACTTTTTCAACTCACTTTCCATTAGATTTCTTAAAACCCGTGCCGGGTCAAAGTGTCCCAAATTATCTGGGACGGAGGGAGTATATTTTACTTTTTACCACAATAAAAGTCCTCATTCCACCAACTTATTTTACTCACTTTTTTTTTTATAGTAAAAGTGGCAAAGGCTAGTAACAAACAAACTAACGATGATATGAAATACCTAACCTATTATGAAGCAACCAATCATTGACATAAAGGTTGTGTCTCAAGAGCATGAACACCTCTCTGAAAACTATAAGCAAAATATGACAAAAAGCGGCAGAATAATTCCCTTCTCTATGTACATGATGAATCGTTACTGTATAAATGACTCATATTACATTAACTTATTCAATTCAATTTTTTTTTATATTACTTAAAATTCATATCTAAACCAAATAGAAATTCAATTATGAGATGTAGTCCATAAAATATATGTTAACTACATTCCCAATTCCTAATTGAGTGATGCTAAATAACCACATTATGGTTAACCACACAAGGATATATTAATAAATTTAAGTATTAATTATATATTAAAATATTAATTGTAGTTAGTGAATTAATTAAAATGACTTTATCAACCTTCAACCTAATTTTCGTTTTTTAACCAGAATCTCTCTCTTGCTTTTTCGAATTAGAATTGAAATTATGCATTAATTGCACTTATATTTCCAGTAAAAATTTAATGCACAAATCTTAAAGTTAACCACAATATTACTACTGCTGTTAATGGATGAACTTACTACATGAGTGCATTAATTTTGATTGTATACACGTTAATTTGCAACAATGTCATTGCAATCCCCTAAAAAATGAGAATTATTGCCTGTTCATTTTAGGACTAATAGTAATTATAATTGATATTCCAATTATTTTACTTGATATTCAAATTTCGTGAATAACTCATTGATTAAATGAGCAAGATGGTAAGAAATTATTAATATATGTATTGATAGCATAAAAAATTACTAATATGTTTTGGATTGTATTGATAAACAACTAAATGTATGCAATTTGTACGAGTGTATATTTGGTTTGTATAATTTGCATAATTTGATTAAGTCTACAAAGTTGATAATTTCTTAAGATGTGGTTGGTGTTTGTTTTGTATATAGTAATTTTGTTATTAGGAAATTTTTTAGCATATAAGAGGATGGATGAGAATAAATTACAAATTGATTTATTTAGATTCTAATAGTATTAGATTTTTATGCACTTTCTAAAAAAATATTTAATTAAATACAAACATCATTATAATTTCTTTAATAAATTAAAAGGTTGGATGAGAATAAATAATTTATTATATCTTAAGTATATTAAAAATGTATTTAATTAAATAATAATCATTAATATTTCTATAATAAATTAAAAGGTTAATAAGAATAAATAGCTAAGTTGATTTTTATTTTATTTTTTGCAATATTAGATCACGATCAAGACTAAGTCATTAGTGTTTCTGGATGAGAAAATTTACTGTTTGATCTATTTATTTTTTGTGATATTGAACTAAGTTAAATTAAAAATTTATTAAAAAAATAATAATGTCATTTAATCAAATCACTAATTGATTTATCTGGTTTGCAACATTAGATTTCAATCAAGACTTATGTCATAGTATTTCTCGTACTAACCAAATAGTCGGATGAGAATTATTCACTAATTGGACTTTATATTTGTAACATTATATCACAATTAAGACTAATGTCATAATTGGATTAGTATTTAATTTGAATTGAACTATATAATCGAATATTTGATTCAATTAAACAATTGAGTTTAATTTAAATTCAACATGGCTTAAATTTAATTGAACAACTAAGTTGGACTCTAGATTTAATTTAACTTAGATTGATCTTAAATTCAGTAAAATTATTGAAATATTATGATTTTTTGTTTATAATTCAATTGATCTATCTTAAACACAATAAAAATAAATATAATCCTATTAACTAAAAATAAAATAATAATTTCGTAACAATTTGAAAAAATATAAAAAATTTAATTTAAATATTTGAATATTAGCTTAAAAACATGAAACATAATTAAATAAAATATATGAGAATCATAGTAAAAAAAAATTAAGAGCAAATATCATTTGCACTCAACTATGATATTATTAAATAATTATTGAAATCGTAAAATATAAAATCGATCACATATATTTATACTTAACTTTAAGTATATCAGCCAACTAATTGGTGGTGATTGACTCAATATCCTTGTTTACTTGACATATTAACCAAAAAATGCTAAACATATTAAATTATAGATATGATAACCTTAAAATAATTAAATTACAAATAGTCATTACTCATTCATATTCAATTATTTTATTATTAAATATTATAGTTCTTAAAATTGTACATTATAAAATCAACAAGATTCGTATATATACTTAACGCATTAGTATTATTATCCACTAATCGACAATAATTCAAACTATTTGCTTTTGTACTCGACATCTTGAATTATTACGAAAGATAATTAGATTAGATATATGATAGTTGAAAAATTATTGTTAATAGTCATTTGCGTTCAACTGTTTTATTATTAAATTGTTCTTAAAATTATAAATTATAAAGTCAATGTCCTCTATATACCTTTAAGTTATTAATATTATTATTATTATTCAACTAATTGATTATAACTATTATTTAGTAACTTTTTGTTACTCAACATATTGATTTAAAATCGAATAATATAATTAAATTAGATATATATCAATTAAAAATAATAAACTGAAAATAGTTATTTACATTCAATTATTTTATTGGTACTAAATCATTTTAAAAATTATAATTTATAAAATCAACCACATTTATATATAGTTAAGTTATTAGTAACATCTTCCAGCTATATGATTTTTATTAAAGGATTTCATTGTTTACTTAAAAATCACAAATCATAATTAATTGGATTATGATAGTAAAAAATTTTGTGAAAATAATCATTTGTATCCAACTATTTAATTATTAAGTAATTTTAAAAATTATTAACATAAAATTGACCACTTGTATATATACTTAAGGAAGATGCAATAATTAATAGTATTTCCTTACTATAAACATACTCATCATTAAAAAATTATAATTAAAAAAAATATATTCACATATCTATTTTTTGATATTTAATGAAAAAGAAACAAATTAAAGAAAAAAAAGAAATAATACAATAAATAAATAACACAAAAATTAAAAAATTACATAAAATAAAAAATACTTAATCATTATGACTATATTATCTTATTATGTAGTAATTCACATTGCAATAAAGAAAATGCCTAATTATTTTTATTTTTCATATGTTAAGCTAAAGGATTTTATTGTTCCTACATTGATGATTTATACCTCATGAAAATTTAGTTTAAAATATATATACCAAGTTGTATAAATTTTTTAATAACGAAATTCTATAATAATTTCATTATATAAGTGTTAATTAATACTATTATTATAACTAATTCATAATCTAATTCAATTATTTTCCTAATATGCTAGTGTTAAAAACTATCCAAAATTATAGACTACCGATACACTAGCTTGTCATAAAATTATATTTTGATTATAAAATTAAATTAAAGGATATTATGTAAATTTATTTTTTCACTAGGAATAATATTGGTTTGTAACTATTTGTGGGGGAGAAGGAACTAGGAAAGAGGGATATACGAAACAATGAAATGAGAGAGAGAGAGAGATATTATGGGTGGTTGTGGGTAGGTGTTGCAATTTGTGGGGAGACAAAAACAGAATCACAATGCAGTGGGAGAGGGAAAAAACAAAATAATTAGGCGCCATTTAAGGGTGAGGGAAAGAAGGGGCGGCAATTTTACAATAAGGGTGTGTTTGGTCATATAAAGTCATTTAGCTGATTTTAGAGGGCCATTTCTCTACATTTGGTTTGTCATAAAATAAAATTGGCTGGCTCGCCTAATTGATGAAGGCCCAAGCAATAAATGCTGAAATGCACACTTTTCATATCAGCACCTACCCCCTCCGATACCTAAATTGGTTTTGAACAGTGGTCCATTTAGTAAAATAATTTACCTTTATACCCTCATTTCTCACAAGGTTTCACTCACGCTTAGAAGTGCCCACGGTTTAGGAACCGGCGGTTACAGTTCGCGGTTACGGTTCCGATTCCAAAATCGCCGGTTTCGGTTTCGGTTCCGAACCGGCGGTTTTCCGGTGGTTTTTTTACGATTTTCACGGTTCCGAACCGTCGGTTTTTTTGCGGTTCCGGCTTGATTTTACGGTTTTTTGCGGTTCCGGTTTGGAACCGTCCGGAACCGACGGTTCCGGCACGGTTTCGATTCGAAATTTTTTGAACCTGAACCGAACCACGGTTCAAAAATCGATGGTTACGGTTCGGAACCGTAACCGACGGTTACGGTTTCGGTTTTAACCGCCGGTTCGATAAACCTTGGGCAGGTCTACTAACGCTGCACTCTAATTTAATGGGTAATTAAGTCATTTTAATTTCCCACTAAGTTATTGCTGCCAAACCAAACACAAAATTGGCAGCATCATGAAATTCAAATTTACAAACCAAACAATAATTATATATGAGACTGCTCCAGTAAAGCATACATTTTTCGGAAGCCATACCTTTTCAAGAGCAACACAATAAGGCAAACCAAATCAACCCTAAAGGATAGAAAAGTAATTTAAGTTGCTATTGAACCAGAAATGATAAATAAAGAGGTTTTTTTTCTATTAAATCAGTTTATACTTGTCTATAACGTGGTTGTCTAGCTTTTCACTTCTCAATTTTGGGTGCAATAATGTTCGCCTGTTTCGAAAACTTCCTTTTTTTGTGAGGCCTGACAAGGGCCAGAGTCCATACCAATTGAAAACATGGCAAATGAGTTGTACTCCATTTGGCAAGAACTGGGCCAATTCATGAAAGCGAAGAATTAAATCACATGCTTTATCTTTTTAAAATTCATGGAGGACAAAAGTATTCCCATTGTCTTTTACTCTTGTATTAGAAATGAAACGTTTTTCTTTTTGGTATGTTCCATTAAAAATAAAACATTTTTGAAAATAGAAACAATACTCTCTCTACTTTTTCTTTTTTCTTACTTTACTCTCTCTTTATTAACTCACAAAACAACACTACATAAAATCCTGTGCCGAAAAGCAAATGTTGCATATTTAATGGGACGAATGGAGTATTAATTATTTCCTCCGTCCTATTTAAGATGACATTTTTTCTTTTTTGTTTGTCCCAACTAAGATGACACATTTTTTTTATGAGAACTTTCTCTCTTTAATTAATATATCCAACCACTTTTTCTCACTCCTATTAAAATATTCATGTTTCTTTCTATCTCTATTTTAATATTTACACCTACCTTTTCTCTCTTCAATTAAACACATTAATCAATAACTCCTAAAATGTCGTGTCGACCAAGAAATATTTCATCTTAGCTGGAATAGAGGGAGTAATTCCTTCATCCTGAAAATTTGTCACTTATTTCTATTTTTGTCGGTTTCTATAAGTTTATCACTTGGCAAGAACAAAGCATGTGGAGGTAGATAGACACTTCATCAAGGAGAAGATTGAAGCTGGCATTGTTGAGCTGCCGTTTGTGCGCTCGGAAGATCAGTTGGCTGATATATTGACTAAAGTAGTTTGTTCAAGAAGCTTCAAAGGAGTTCTTTGCAGAGTTCTTTGCAAATTGAATATCGGCGATCCCACTACTCAATTTGAGGGGAATGTTAAAGAAGGAAGAAATCAATTAGTCAAGAAATCAGTAATTTCCTAAATCAGGGACTGTGGCAATATTCTGTAGAGTGATTTATTTACATTTATTCGTTACCATATAAATAATGTAAAAACCCTATTTAAAGGGGACCCCAAATATCTCTTCTTCTTCTTAACACAAACGTCGTCGTATTGTTACACATTTATTTTTTGTAAAAAAAAACAAGTTAGCATCCGCCTGTTATTCTTTGACTCTGACTCACCCACTTCATGAAATTAATGGGTTTATTTGTTTAACATTTTTTGGAACAATGGAGCTATTGATTTTCCCAAGTCACATCCACAACGGAGACAGAGAATCAAAAAACTTAAAAAAAAAAATCTTTATTTTCATAAGTGAGATAGCTTAGTTGGTTTATGGCAGTGCTTGATACTATATCATTTTTATCCTCCATCACAAGTGTGGAGAAAACCTTCTGCATAAGTCGGGGAGGTCTAGGGATCAAATTTCACCGTTCCCCTGTTCTGTAACGATATACTCATATAAGATAATGCTAATAATAACTAGATATGTTATTCTTTATAATCTAGTTTACCATACATACTGAAATTATGGCAGTAGTTAATGCAATTATACTAATTAGTATAGTAAGTACTAGTATTTAAATTTTCACCGATCGGCGGAATGCTCTGTTCGTTCTTGAAGAAATTTTTCGGATCAACCATAGTCTTAACCCAAACGAGACGATCGAAATTGTTCTTGAAATATCTCTTCCCCCAAACACTAGCTTGTTCATAACTCGTCTCTCCATGAAAGTTATTCACTCCAATGTCGAGATCTCTGTAGTTGACATACGCTGCCCTCGGATTCCTCGAAACGAAAGGAGTCAAGTATTTGTCAACCCTCCTACTCCACTCTACATACTTCTCCGATTCTCGATTTTCGCCTTCTTCCCAGAACGTCGCTTGCAACATTATGTACAAGTTACCAGCTCTGTGAGGAAAAGGAGTGGCGGAGTCGGAGATCTCTGCCATTCTTCCACCGAAAGGACTCATCAGTATGATTGCCTCTTCAGCTTCATCTTCGTAAAACAGTCTCCATAGCCCTTCAAGCCCGTATTCAGGAACGGCTTCCTGCACAAAGTTTGATTTTCCTTCAAAGGGTCTTCTGGTGTTAGGCACAGTTCTGTTTAGTAAAACTTGTGGAGGAGTTTCAATGGGAAAACCAGCTTCAAACACCATTGCTTGTATCCAGCTCACTTCCGCGCAGTCTTCTCTCACTAACCCTAACTCAGGGAAACTCTTTTTCATGATGGAGAGCAACCTTTCGATCCCGCCAAGAAACAACGAGTGAAAAGTAGCATTAATCGTCGTTTTCGGGCTGGAATTCGTTCTGCTTAACATGACTGCGATGAACAAATCTTTGTCCAAATTCGGAGCTATGTATTGCCAGCAGTGGACGAGTTGAGTCGCGTTCTGTTCTAGTGTCCTGCCAGTTCTAAAAACAGTGACTGTTTCTGGAACATCGACCAGTTGTACCTTCCAGGCAGTGATCACACCGAAGCTGGCGCCTCCACCACCTCTGATGGCCCAGAACAGATCCTCGCCCATTGATTTTCTATTGAGAATTCTGCCACTAGCGTCGATTATTCTTGCATCGATGACGTTGTCTGCAGCCAGGCCGTGTTTTCTCATCATTCTGCCATAGCCTCCTCCGCTTATGAACCCTCCAAGGCCATTGGTTGGGCATATGCCGGCAGGAAACCCTAGAACCGGACTTGTCTCCGCGATCGTGTAATATAACAAACCAATGGTTGCGCCTACTCCGGCCCAGGCCGTTTTCCTGACAACATCAATTGTTATTTCACTGAGATTGATCAAATCAATGAGCACGAACGGGACTTGTTGTAGTGCTCTATAAGATAGTCCCTCGAAGTCATGGCCTCCGCTCCGAGTTCTGATCTGCAGGCCGGTGTCTCTGGCGCAGCGAACTAGAGGCGGGATCTGTGATTTGTGTTGCGGAGTGATTATTACTAGTGGTGATGAAGTAGGATCCGAGGTGAACCTCGGATTCTGGATGGTGAATTGGAGGATGTAGGAATAGGAAGAGTTGATTGGGGTGTAGATGTTGTTGGAAATGGAAGAGTAGTTGTTGAATTCTTTGGATAGACATTCAAGAAAATTACTATGTGCATAAGATGATTGTTGTGAACATGAAATTGTGGTGAGAAGAATCAAAGTAAGACTGAAAATGCTTATTGGAGTGATCATAGTTGAGAAATGATTTGTTTGTGGAAGGAAGCTAGCGTTCAAGTTCTATTTAACAAGAGGAACTTTCATGCTAGAGTTTTCAATGAAATCAAGAAGTTTGAAACATGTTAATTTCTGGAAATTATCGGTTACTTAGTCTATACTTGCATGAGTTCATTTCACCAATTTAGTGAAACCGATGTAATACAATTTTAATCAAGGGTTGTGCTAATATAATAAGACGATTGTGATTAATGCATAGATAAAAATTAATTTTAAGATAAGAAATAGAATAAAAATAGAGGATGCCAGCCAGTAAATATTACTCCCTCCGTTCCATAGTAATGAAGACGTTTCTTTTCGGCACGGAGATTAAGAAAAATTGTGTTAGGTGAGTTAAGTAGGGAGAATAAAGTGGAAAATGAAAAAGGTAGAGAGATGAAGAGAGAAAAAAGTAAAAGAGAGTAAAGTAGATATGGAAAAATGTGTTGAATTTTATTAAAAAGAGAAATGACTCTATTACTATGAAACGTACCAAAATGCCAAAAAGACTGTATTACTATGGAACGGAGGGAGTACTCTTTAAATGAAGACAATGAAGACAAGAGTTGATGGAATATGAATCTAACTTTAATATATTAATTTTATAATAAAATATTAATGAGATGAGAATGTAAATATAAAGAATTAGTCTCAATTTTTTCATATTCCATCTTCAATCTTGTCCTTCCTGCGTCCCTGAAAATTTATCACATATTTCCTTTTTTGTCCGTCCTTAAAAATTTATCACCTTTCACTTTTACCATTTTTGGTAATGGACCCCACATTTCACTAACTCATTCTCGCTCACATTTTATTTTAAAACTAATATATAAAATTGGGACCCACATGCCACTAACTTTTTCAACCCACTTTCTATTATATTTCTTAAAACTCATACCGGGTCAAATGGTGACGAATTTTGGGGTTCGGAGGAAATACTAATTATCAAATGCAATAATGCATCAATGCTTTGACTACGTAAGTGTATGCCACTTGCGGTGCAATTCAAGCGCCCTCCTCAACCAATCAAATTGGCGTGTGTTGCACAAGTGATTGCAGTGCGCCAGGGCTAAATTCAGTATTTAAAGCTAAATTATAGCCGTTTAAGTAATTAAAGAAAAAGAGCAACTGGATTAATTTTAAACTTTTAATCATATTCAGCAAAATTATTTAATGTAGTAAGTAAAATAAATAAATACTTATGTAAATTTATTTTATTGTACTACTATTAGCTAATTTTAGAAATTGAAATAAATCACTTGTATTACCGATTGCCAGACTTACATAAATAAATCCCTTTGTTACACAACAGAATGACAGATTGTCATGAAATTGTTTTGACAAGCATATTTCCACTACCAAATTGGAGAAGCGCAATCATATACAAACGGCACCGTATGAGAGTTTTTTATTTAAGACGACATGAAATTTGCATACATGTGTGTCATGTCATATTATGGCTTCATCCAACAACATTTCAAACTCAATGTTAGTGAAATGGCGGAATACTTTGCTCGTTCCTGAAGAAATTATTCGGATCAACCGCGGTTTTAACCCTAACGAGACGATTGAAATTGTTCTTGAAATATTTCTTTCCCCAAACACTGGCTTGCGCATAGCTCGTCTTCCCTTGAACGTTGTTGACTCCGAGGTCGAGATCTCTAGCATTTATATACGCCTCCCTCGGATTTCTTGAAACATAAGGAGTCAAGTAACTCTCGAGCCTTCTGATCCAGCTTATGTACTTGCCCGAATCTCGATTCTCGTCTTCTCTCCAGTTCGCCATCTGCAGGATCTCATACAAGTTGCCAGCTCTATGAGGAAACGGAATGTCAGAGTCAGAAATCTCCGCCATTCTTCCTCCATACGGAACCATCTCGAGGCGAGCTTGAGCGCCTTCTGGCTCGAGCAACAGCCTCCATACGCCTTCGAATCCGGATTCAGGAATTGGTGCTTGCACAAAATCTGACTTGGCTTTGAAGTATCCTTTGTAGATATTAGTTCTGTTGAGAGGAACTTGTGTCCAAGTTTCAATAGGATAACCGGCTCCGATGGACAATACCGCCTTTATCCAGCTCGTTTCAGTGCAGTCTTCTCTCACTAACCCTAGCTCAGGGAAGCTTGTTTTCATGATCAAGAGCAATCTCTCGATTCCTCCAAGAAACAATGAGTAGAATGAAACCCTAACTGTGGAACCCTGCCTTGTTACGACGAGGCCGATGAGCAAATCTCTGCTCACTTCTGGAGCAATGTATTGCCAGCGATGGACTAGTTGTGTCGCATTCTGTTCTAATGTTCTACTGACTTGGAAAACAGTGACAGTTTCTGGAACATCCACCAGTTGCACCTTCCAAGCAGTGATCACGCCAAAACTGGCGCCTCCGCCGCCTGTGATGGCCCAGAACAGATCTTCTCCCATTGATTTCCTGTTGAGGATTCTACCGTTCACGTCAACTATTCTTGCATCGATGATGTTATCTGCAGCGAGCCCGTATTTTCTCAGCATTAGACCGACGCCACCGCCGCTTATTTGCCCGCCGAGGCCAACGGTAGCACAGTTCCCACTAGGAAACCCTAGAACTGGGCTTTTCTCGGCGATCCTGTAATATAAAGAACCGATGGTTGCACCGGCGCCAACCCACGCAGTTTTTGTTGCGACATCAACTCTGGTATCACTGAGTTTGAACAAATCAATGATCACGAAGGGGACTGGTGATACGTATGACAGTCCCTCGAAGTCATGGCCGCCGCTTCGAGTTCTGATCCGTATGTCAGTCTTTTTGGCACAGTATATAACTGGCGGGATTTGGGATTCGTGCTGTGGTGTGATGATCACTTGCGGTTTTGGAGTAGAATCTGATGCAAATCTCAGATTGTGGATGGAGAAGTTCAAGATTGATGAGTAAGAAGAGTTGATTTGGGTGTGAACTTTGTTGGAAATGGAAGAGTAGTCGGTGAATTGTTTGGACAAACATCCAAGAAAATTTTCAGTAGATGATGAAGCTTGTGAGAATGAGGTGATCGTAACAAGAATGAATGTAGTAGTAAAAATAGTCTGAGATTTCATGTTATCAAGAATTGTGTAGTAAAATAAATTAGCATAGCACACTTCTTATAATGGATTCCGAAAAATTGGTAAGTAAAATTCCGAATATCCACATGTCGATTTTCTTTATTTAGTAAGAAAATTGTCTCTTCTATCATAATTAAAATGTCAAAATTGTCTCTTCAATCATTATTAAAAAAGTATTCTCTTCTTTCATTAATTAAAATGTTTAACTAATAAACCCGTCTTTTCATTATAGGTGACTTATATTCTATTTTGAATATTTCATTTAAGCTAAGTAATTTTTATTTTTGAGATAAAATATGGAGTAATATAATTATTCTTTTTTTCAGTTCTCTCCACTTTACTTTCTCCACTTAATTCTACCTAAAATCAGCTATGGTGAATCGGAGGAAGTAACTTTTTTTTTTCAATTCCACCTAAACTCTCATGTTATTCAGAAAAAAATGGTCATTTGAATAGGAAATAGTGAGTCCTAATTGTATCCTGATATTTTGTAATTGCATGTATCAATTTTATTCTAATTTTTCAACTTATCAATTTTATCCTCTGTCCAAATCATTTTATATGCAACTACAAACCCACTAACTAAATAATTTTCTAAATCACGATAGAATTTTGCAGAGACGTGGAGTTTTTGCCTCTGCGTTATCATTGCATCCGCCTTCTATTAGACAGATGCCAATTAGTTGTTGTGTGCATTTTTGGTCATAGTTTAGTGCAAAATTATTGGTGTCAACCACCAATTTCGATATATAATGGTAGTAGGCATATATTATAAAAATTTTACTTCTATTTACCTTTTAGAGATTAATCCCAAGAATTAAAGTTATTAGCAATCAACTATTCTAGGTCATTAATTACTGAAATCATTTGCCACTAATGAAATCAACACATCTTAATTTATAAATGACAATATAAAAGTACAAATTATTTATAATGAATTTGCTATTGTGTCAATGACTCAATATGGTGGTTTGGGTCTTAAATTAATTCTTCCTGGAATTTCATGAAATGGGCTTATAATGGCCACATTGCATAGTTTTGGATCAGATTTATTTGCATATGATGCAATGTTGATTTATTAGAAATCATTAATTAAATTAAAGGCACATATAAAATATGATATACACGTTGGAAAATGAATCTTCTAATGATAATTGTAACATTAATTATTATTTAAAGGACCCTATTTAATTTGTTGGACTCTCATTTTACATAATTAAAGGAGCTTATATTTATGCTACACCCTTACTATGCAGGAAGCTATTTGATCTCTTTGGCTCGCAATCCATGTTTGGGTCTTCTTCCAAAACACTTGTGGCTGTGATATGATTTGAGCTAGCCTCAGTTTCATGCATAATAACGTAATTAATCACATGATATTTTCGCGATTGTTACACAAAATCGAACAATATTTTTCATGTATTTTTGGCGCGGGCCGGAGATTGGCCGAGATGAAAATCACGGCCATACTTCTTATCTATCTCTAGAACCAAATCTTATGCTAATCTCACCTAGCACAACATTAGTGAATGACCAAAGTAATGATGGGCCAGTTGCATTATGCATGACGAAGTAATACTGGGCCACTTGCATATACATGACGAAGTGATAATGGGCCAGTTGTATACATGATTAAGGTAGTAATGGGCCTTTAACAGATTAACAAAAGACAAATTTGGCATTGTAAAAAAATTTATTTTTGTTCTGTGTTTGACATTGTACACGATCTTTTCTTTTAATAATTTTGATTCACCAATGCTGAGAAAGTTTCTATAAATGAAAACGTGAGTAGCATTAGTGGACCACAAATTAAAAATCAGATTTTTTTTTTGGACAAAGGAAATACTCCTACAGTCCTACTAATTAGTACAGAAAATCAAAATTTGCCCAAATCAAATCTGACATGGTGTTTTAGGGACACCAAATAATGTGACATCGTATTTGCGAGAGAACATACGTTTTTATTTGTGAATCTCATCTTCCCTGCATTCAGTTCAGAGGAGGAATGCTCTGTTCGTTCCTAAAAAAATTCTTAGGATCGACCATAGTCTTAATCCTTACAAGACGATCGAAATTGTCCTTGAAATATCTCTTCCCCCAAACACTAGCCTTTTCATAGCTAGTCACCCCTTCAACTTCGTTGACTCCAATATCGAGATCTCTGTAGTTGAGATACGCTTCCCTCGGATTCCTCGAAACGTAAGGAGTCAGATACCTGTCCACTCTCCTACTCCACTTCACATACTTGTCCGAATCTCGATTCTCGTCTTCCCCCCAGAAAACCACCTGCAACATCTTGTACAAATTGCCAGCTCTATGGGGAAACGGAATGGCGGATTCAGAGATCTCCGCCATTCTTCCACCGTAAGGATTCATCGCGAAAAGCACAGACTCAGCTTCTTGTTCGAAGAAATGCCTCCACAGCCCTTCCAAGCCAGATTCAGGAATTGGTTGTTTCACATAATTCGATTTTCCTTTGAAGGGCCTTCTCGTGTTGGGATCAGTTCTGTTGAGCAGAACTTCCTTGGGAGTTTCAATGGGAACACCTGATATAAACACCATCGCTTGTATCCAGCTCGTTTCTATGCAGTCTTCTCTAACTAACCCTAACTCTGGGAAGCTCTGTTCCATGATTACGAGCAACCTCTCGATCGGGCCGTGAAACAACGAGTAAAATGAAGCAACAACCGTCATCCCGTTTTTGGATTGCGTGGAGTTCGTTCGGGATAACATGATCCCGATGAAAAGATCCTTTTCCAGCTTCGGAGCCACGTGTTGCCAGCGGTGAATGAGTCCAGTCGCGTTCTGTTCCAGCGTTCTGCTCACTCTGAAAACAGTGACTGTTTCTGGAAAGTCAACTAATTCCACCTTCCAGTCAACGATTATGCCGAAGCTGGCCCCACCGCCGCCTCTGATGGCCCAGAACAGATCCTCGCCCATTGATTTTCTATCCAGGATTCTGCCGTTGACGTCGACTATTCTCGCATCTATCACGTGGTCAGCAGCGATGCCGTATTTTCTCATCATTGGCCCATAGCCTCCGCCGCTGAAGTGCCCGCCGATCCCCACGGTAGGGCAGAGCCCGGCCGGGAAGCCCAGGACCGGACTTTTCTCTGAGATCGCGTAGTATAAAGAACCGATGGTTGCGCCTACTCCGACCCAAGCGGTTTTGTGGTCGACATCGACCGTTACTTGACTAAATTTGATCAAATCAACGATCACGAACGGGGCTCGGGACACGTAAGATAGTCCCTCGAAGTCGTGGCCCCCGCTTCGAGTTCTGATCTGAAGGCCGCTATGTTTGGCGCAGTGGATGAGTGGTGGGATTTGTGATTCGTGTTGAGGAGTGATGATTGCGATCGGTTTTGTGGTGGAATTTGAGGCGAATCTTGGATTTTGGATGGTTATTTGTAGGGTTGAGGAATATGTAGAGTTGATTGGGGTGTAGATTTTGTTTGAAATGGAAGGGTAGTTGTTGAATTTTTTGGAGAGACATTTGATAAAATTATTAGTAGAAGATGAAGCTTGTGAGTGTGAAATGAGGGCAAGAAGAATGAAATTGAGAGTTAGAATGCTCAGAGGTTTCATGATTATTTGTTGGTGGAGTTACTAATGTTGTCCATGTTCAATTTATAGGTTTTAATTCGTGTTACATTATTGTACTGGTAGTCTTGATTAGTGCTTGTGGAAATAATGAGTAACAATGTAAAGTATGTACTCCATTTACTTATTTAGTCTTCTATATATCCACGTAGTGGCGAGGACATATTGAATAATTGAAAAATGGGACTATTAGTAATATATGTAGCATTGCAATCCATGTGATATCAAAGCATTATAATGGGGTTAGCTGAGATTGTGTTGTCGGGAATCAAATACTATAAAACATTGTTAGTTAAAATAAATAAACAAATTAGAAAAAGGAAAATGTATTAGAGAGAAACATCCTCCACTAATTGGCATTGTTTGACTTGACATGAGTTTTAAGAAATAAAATGGAAAGTGAGTGAAAAAGTTTCTGAATACATATTAATTTTATAGTAATAATAAAATTTCAGTAGAACGAGTTAGTGAAATGTGAAGTTCATTATAAGAAATAATAAAAAATAAGAGTGCCAACTAATTGGGCTTACGATAAAGACAATTGGTAATGAACATAAAAAGAGTGGGACAAATTTGTTTGAATTGTAAGTAAGTAGACGTATGGAGAGAAGATTATAAAAATTAGAATGATATTTATTTTATGAATAAACTAAGTTAAGGATAACACAAATTGACTTGTCAACCGATGGATAATTTATTGGAGCATGGCATACACGCTGATGCATTATTGCCTACTTTTAATGTTCTTTTTGTAACTTTAACACTCTTCCACTCTTTTTTATTCCATTATTTTGAAAGGTATTTCAGTTGTCCTATCCATTGTTCTTTTTCTAAAAATTAATTGTAAATTTCAAACTGTCCCTTTCTTTTAATTTTTAAAAGGTAATGTTTTTTAAGGGGATCATTATTCTAATATTTTATTTCGTCTAATTTTTATAGAATTATTTATTGTGCAAACGTACTACATTCCTAATTAATTTAACTACATTAAAAAATATGATTATTTTATTGATTATGGGTTTAGAACGTGAAATGCAAAATATTTAAAATTACCACTTTTGCAATTAATTTTACTACATTAACAAAATGTGAATTTTTTTATGAGATGTCGAACCCGGAGATTGAATTTATCCTTTAAGAAAAAAACATTTATTGCAAATCTTCGTGATCCAATTACTAAAAATGTTTCTCACAATCATGAGAAGCATTTTCATCATCACATCATGCGCTATAAATGTCTAACTAAATATTCACAAGTATTTTTACCATCTGTTATTGAATGTGATAAATGGATTTACGTAAAAGTGTTATCAGCATATCTGAACTAAATGCTGAAAGTTTAGTAGTTACTATATATATAATGAACCCTAATTATAATTGAAAATTTATTAACGAAACACAGGAAACAGAAAAATGTAAAAGAAGTGAACTGAATATATGGGCCTAAGAGCAAGGCCGTATTCGATGGGCTTCAAGTAATAATATATGGGCCCTTGCACTTTCTTTATATTATAATTAGTTATTTTTTAAAATACTCTCCATAATCGATTGTTGTCCATCGCCAAATCCAGTGATTTTTTCTTCTCGTTGATTCGTAGGTACCTCAAACACTTAATATTTTAAAATTCAAGCCCACATATTGTGCATATTTTTATGGAATTAGGGGTAGTTATTTCCAGGAACAAATCCTGCATTGTTATAACAGATTGCCATAAAATATCTATTAAAATCATTTTTCCACTACCAAATCCAAATTGCAGCAACACATCAAATAGTACAAAAGAGGACATATTTTTACTTTATTCATTATGTTATGGCATACTATGGCGGAATCAAACACATTTAATTCTCAACGTAAGAGAAACGGTGGGATACTTTGCTCGTTCCTGAAGAAATTCTTCGGATCAACCAGTGCTTTAACCCTAACAAGACGATCGAAATTTTTCTTGAAATATTTCTTCCCCCAAACGCTGGCTTGCGCGTAGCTCGTCTTCCCTTGAACGTTGTTGACTCCAAGGTCGAGATCTCTAGCATTTATATACGCCTCCCTCGGATTCCTCGAAACATAAGGAGTCAGGTAACTCTCGAGCCTTCTGATCCAGCTTATGTACTTGCCCGAATCCCGATTCTCGTCTTCTCTCCAGTTCGCCAGCTGCAATATTTCATACAAGTTTCCAGCTCTATGAGGAAACGGAATGGCAGAGTCAGAAATCTCCGCCATTCTTCCTCCGTATGGAACCATCTCGAGGCGAGCTTGAGCCCCTTCTGGCTCGAGCAACAGCCTCCACACGCCTTCGAATCCGGATTCAGGAATTGGTGCTTGCACAAAATCAGACTTGGCTTTGAAGTATCCTTTGTAGATATTAGTTCTATGGAGAAGAACTGGTGTCGGAGTTTCAATAGGATAACCGGCTCCGATGGACAAAACCGCCTTTATCCAGCTCGTTTCGGTGCAGTCTTCTCTCACTAACCCTAACTCAGGGAAGCTCGCTTTCATGATCTCGAGCAATCTCTCGATTCCGCCAAGAAACAATGAGTAGAATGAAACCCTAACTGTGGAACCCTGCCTTGTTACGACGAGGCCGATGAGCAAATCTCTGCTCACCTCTGGAGCAATGTACTGCCAGCGGTGAACCAGTTGAGTCGCGTTCTGTTCTAGCGTTCTGTCAATATTGAAAACAGTGACTGTTTCTGGAACATCCACCAGTTTCACTTTCCAAGCAGTGATCACGCCAAAACTGGCGCCCCCGCCACCTCGGATGGCCCAGAACAGATCTTCGCCCATTGATTTTTTGTCCAGGATTCTGCCGTTAACGTCGACTATTCTTGCATCGACGACGTTATCTGCGGCGAGCCCGTATTTTCTCGGCATTAGGCCGATACCACCACCGCTTATTTGCCCGCCAAGGCCAACGGTTGCACAGTTCCCACTGGGAAACCCTAGAACCGGGCTTTTCTCGGCGATCCTGTAATATAAAGAACCGATGGTTGCACCGGCTCCAACCCATGCAGTTTTTGTCGCGACATCAACTCTGGTATCACTGAGTTTGAACAAATCAATGATCACGAACGGGACTGGTGATACGTAAGATAGCCCCTCGAAGTCATGGCCGCCGCTTCGAGTTCTGATTTGTAAATCATTCTTTTTAGCACAGTATATGACCGGCGGGATTTGGGATTCGTGCTCTGGTGTGATGATCACTTGCGGTTTCGGAGTAGAATTTGTTGCGAATCTCAGATTTTGGATAGAAAATTTCAAGATAGATAAGTATGAAGAGTTGGTTGGAGTGTAGACATCGTTGGAAATGGATGAGTAGTTGATGAATTGTTTGGACAAACATTCAAGAAAATTTTCAGTAGATGATGACGATGCTCGTGAGAACGAAGTGATGGTAAGAAGAATCAAAGTAGTAAACGTAGTGGAAACTGATTTCATGATTACAACAATTGAGTAGAAAACTAAATAGTTTAGGTTTCAAAATGTTTTGAGTAAATCTTCTCGCAATTAACCTCTTTCTATAAATATCCACAATTGGAATATGCCCAATATATTAATAAATCCTACAAAAATTAATAATAAACCCCTACCATGTGTAGTCCGGCCAACTATCCTACGTGATATTTTTAAAAAGAGTTGACATTTTGCAAGGAATCACATCATTTCGGTCAGGTTCAATAAATGTGAAATTGGAAAAAGAATTTAGCATAGCTCAATTCTAAGTTAAATTCTAACAATTGATAAGTCAAATTCCTCGTGTTAAATATTAATCAAAGATTTATCGCAGACTATTGGAAACTTTAGATAAACGAGGGTTAGATATTTCCGTGTTGCAATTCTAGAATCTTGACCATTGACCTTGCTAGATATTTGCTAACTAGGCTATCGACTTTGATCTTTTATAATTTTGGCCACGAGGCATAGCTATTTTTGTGTAAGTCAGTAAGTGTACAGTGTAATAAGCTAATTAATAAGCTATAAGTGGTTTGTTTTCTTTTCAAGATTAATCTTATTTTTCTATTTTGGTATATCCTCAATATTAGTTCATTTTTTTATTTTTAATAAGTTTTTTTAATCATATAGACCTCATTTTAAATTGATTATATAGTCATTCCAAACTAATACTCCTTCAGTCCCATAAACATCTCTTTCTATATATACTTTCATTCTTACTTTATCTTTTCTCCACTGAACTTATAAAACAACACTACATAAAATCTAGTGTCAAAAAGTAAATGCTCCACTTAGGATGGGACGAAAGGAGTATATATTTGTCTTTGAATAATACTCCCTCCGTAAACCGTTCCATAGTAGTGGAGTGATTTTGTCATTTTGATACATTCCATAGTAGTACAGTCATTTCTCATTTTAGTAAAAGTCAACACATTTTTCTCATTTACTTTACTCTCTCTTACTTTATTCTCTCTTCATCTCTCTACCTTTTTTATTTCCTACTTTATTCTTTCTTTACTTAATTCATTTAACACAATTTTTCTTAAATTTCGTGTCGAAAAGAAATGCATCCACTACTGCAGAACGGAATGAGTAGCATAACCAGACGTGATGACGAAGGTTAAGGGTTTTGGGTTTCGTATAATTTCGTACAACTCACGTTTGTGAAGGAACTGAGGATTGCTTATTGGGCTGTTTTTAAGGTTAAATTGTTTTTTAGATTAAAGTTCACTAATTATCTTAGTGGGCTGTTTTGCCATATTCATTCTTATATGGAGTACTATATTCTCCTTAAAAGGGAGCAAACCATATCCCACATCGGAGAATGAACAAGACTTGCAAGTGTATAAATGGGCTACCCCTACTCCATTAGTATGAGGCCTTTTGGGGAGTACCCCAAGAGCAAAACCGTGAGGGCTTTGCCCAAAGCGGACAATATCATACTAATGTGGAGTTCGGGTGTGCGCCACCGGGACCAAACAGTGGTATCAGAGCCCTGGTTATGAGGAGTACCCCAAGAGCAAAACCGTGAGGGCTTTGCCCAAAGCGGACAATATCATACTAATGTGGAGTTCGGGTGTGCGCCACCGGGACCAAACAGTGGTATCAGAGCCCTGGTTCAGGGCTGGGCCTGTGTGGCTTGGGGTTCGATTGCGCTTGCAAGTTCTTCGATGTGACGAGCTCGACCAAGACCTGTGGTGACCTGGTGACCTGTAACATGGGGTAGACATGTGGTCTGTGGTCTGGTGGTCTTGGTTTGAGGGGAGGATTGAAAGGGAGCAAACCATATCCCACATCGGAGAATGAACAAGACTTGCAAGTGTATAAATGGACTACCCCTACTCCATTAGTATGAGGCCTTTTGGGGAGTACCCCAAGAGCAAAACCGTGAGGGCTTTGCCCAAAGCGGACAATATCATACTAATGTGGAGTTCGGGTGTGCGCCACCGGGACCCAACACTCCTAGTTGTCAAAATCGTCTCATCATCATTCACAGCATTTCATCTTTTCACAATACTATCAACACAATAAATCTTATTCATATATATTACAAAAACCTAAAACAAATCTTCATTACTACAATACGTTTGGCATCAAAGGGTTATCAATACATCTTATTCATAACCAAACAATAACATATTACTATGCAATCAAACCTGTATGCATGCTAACAGATCTTGATTCATTTATCCTAGATAGAACAACGACGGAATGCTCTGTTCATTCTTGAAGAAATTCTGCGGATCAACCACTGTCTTCACCCGAACAAGACGATCGAAATTATCCTTGAAATACTTCCTACCCCAAACGCTCGCTTGCGCATAGCTCGTCCTCCCATTAGGGTTATTAACTCCGATGTCGAGATCTCTGTAGTTGAGGTACGCAGCTCTCGGAGAACTCGAAACATAAGGAGCAAAGTAACTATACAATCTCCTCATCCAATCTAAGTAGCTTCCCGAATCTTGATTCTCACTTTCGTCCCAATACACCAAATGCTGGATTTTGTACAAGTTTCCAACCCTGTGAGGAAACGGCGTGGCAGAGGCCGGAATCTCGTCCATCCTCCCACCGTAAGGGCTGAAGATGAGAACCGACTGGTCGGCCTCCACCTCGTACATCCGCCTCCATACACCTTCGAGCCCGGATATGGGAATAGGCTTCTCCACGTAGTCGGATTTCGCCTTGTAGTATCTCACTGCAGGTTGAGTTCTGTTGAGTAGAATCTCCGGTGCATCGATTGGGAAACCGGCGAAGGTTAAGATGGATTGGATCCAGCTCATCTCGGTGCAGTCTTCTCTCACTAACCCTAATTCAGGGAAGCTCTCTTGCATCAACGGAAGCAATTTTTCGATTTCTCCGAGGAAGAGTGAGTTGAATGTAGCTCGAATTGTCTTGTTCGTTCCTTGTGCACCGGAGCTCACATTCTCCGGGACAAGGATGATTCTAATGAACAAATCTTTGTCGAATTGGGGCGCGATGGATTGCCATCTGTGGACTATTTGAGTTGCGTTTTGCTCGAGCGTTCGGCCGATGTTGAAAAAGGTGACCTTTTCTGGAACGTCCACCAGTTGTACCTTCCAGGCAGTGATCACGCCGAAACTGGCGCCTCCGCCACCTCTGATGGCCCAAAACAGATCCTCGCCCATTGATTCTCTGTCGAGGATTCTTCCGTTAACGTCGATTATTCTCGCATCGATGACCTGGTCCGAGGACAGGCCGTATTTTCTCATCAACGTCCCGTAGCCTCCTCCACTGAAGTGCCCACCGATGCCTATCGTCGTGCAAACGCCTGCAGGAAACCCTAAAACCGGGCTTTTCTGCGCGACCGCGTAGTAAAGAGAACCGGTGGTTGAACCGGACCCAACCCACGCGGTTTTCTCAACTTCGTCAACTGTGATTTCACTGAGATTGATCAAATCAAGGATGACGAACGGGACTTGGGCGACGTACGATAGTCCCTCGTAGTCATGGCCCCCGCTTCGGGTTCTGATCTGCAAGCCGGTAGCCTTGGCGCAGTAGATGACCGGAGGGATTTGAGATTCGTATTCCGGTTGGATTATTACAAGGGGCTTTGGAGTGGAATCTAAGGCGAACCTTAGACTTTGAATGGAGAATCTAAGGATTGAAGAGTAGGATGAGTTGGTAGGGGTGTAAACGTTGCTTGAAATCGAAGAGTAGTTGTTGAATTGTTGGGTTAGACATTCAACAAAATCTTGGTCAGCTGAAGCTGCGAGTGAGCATAAAGAGATGAAGAGAAAAAGAGTTAATGTGTTTGGAATCTTCATCATTGAGAGATTATGGTGTGAATTTGTGATTTTGGGAGTATCCATCTTAATGCATTTATAGGAAAAAAATAGTATGCCAAAGTGTGAATTCAATACGTTAGATTTTGAAGTATTGTTCACTTTGTAGATTAATCAAACGCCACATTAATTTAGTGTGAATGTCATTCTTTTGCATTGGTTCTTCAAAGTTGAAGTTTCTAGTAAAAGAGAAAGAAAGATACATCATTTGACATTATCTTTTGATTTGTTCACTGATTCAGCTTGAATGCGAAGTAAAACGTTAATCAAAAGTCCAATTAACACAATTGGCAAGGATAAGTGTATGTTTAGTATTTTTTTTTTCTCCTCTATCACATTAGGTCTTACATAAACAAATAGATATGCTAAATTAATCATCGCATTCCAATAAATTTCAACGGAATAATTAGTTAAAATTATAATGTGCTAATCTTTGACCAATCATAAGTGCATGTCATCAGCACCATCTAAATTTAATGTATTACTATATCCAATCAAATTTGAACCGCCTACCAAAAGTCAAACAGTAGGAATTAACGTGATAAAAAATAAATTAATTAATGCGGCAACTTCTTCTCGAGATATTAAAATGAATTAGTGTCAAGTCGTTTGTGACTGAAATGTATTAATCTTTATTAAACTAGTATCAGTTATTATTAGGTCAGGAGTTTCGGATGGTAATCACAAGGCACAAATAAGAGTTGAAATTCCAGAAGATGATTATGATATGATAGCTTAGCATCAAAGAATTATCCGTTTTCAATGCCGGCGTTTAGTATCTTCCTCGCATTTATTATAAGGGAAAAGACAACAAATGTAAAGCGACTTTCTATATTGTGATAATTATTGAAATAAAAAGCAGTATAAACACCATGATAATAATAATAATACCTATTGTAGTGCTATTAGATATACATATACATATCCAATTGCATCAGATGTTACAATTTTCTTCCGTTACAGATTTAGTTACACATTTCACCTTTTTCACAGTTCGCTACATATTTACTCATTTCACCTTTGCTATACCTATCAAATGACCAAGTCTCACAAGAAAATTATTAAGTGTATATCCATCCACATATTTAATGGGAAAATTCTAACACTAATCCTAAACATATGCCACAACTTTTAAGACTTACATTATTGCACTAAAATTTATACTTTAGCCTCCATAAACTTTTTACCGAATTTTAATTAATACAGGATTTTATGAATTTGACACATCAGTCCGAAAAATAGGATTACCGATGAAAATATTTGAGTGAAATGAAGAGTTCATTTGTTATTTAATTTAGACAAAACCTAGCATGCTGATGTGGGTGCCCTTTTAATGTGTGCCACCTATTGTGATAATTTAAAATGTCGCCATAAGTGTTTTACTTTACTATGACAATTTGAAGTATTCGAATGAAAATTATGCCAAAATATTTAAGGAGAGAGGGATGGTGATTACTCCAAATTGCAAAGTGTGAATATCCAAAATTAATAACCTAAACTGATTTTAATTACGAAAATAATTAAGTGATATATACTATCGACATTCTCCCAACAACAGTGATATAGTAGTACATTAATTTTGAATGGCGTTGTCCATTATTGTGTTTTATCATTTCATTTACTTTTCCAAGAAAATAATTATTCTTTTATAAAAAAAATTTAGAAAATAAAAATATAATCCTAAAACCCTTTTTTGTCGAGTATATACGCAGTATCAAAACAATATTTTCCATTATATATTAATTCAAATTTATCGCTGGAGTATTGCCCCAATTGTATACATTGATTCAAAGCCCGACATACTGAAGCCCAGTTCATTTCACTTCAATTAATAGGCCTAATTTTCAAAGTTCATATATGAAACTTTTACCAAAAAAGTCCAATTTAAACTATTATTCATTAGTTATCACATCTTGTGTTTATTTATGCCTACTTTCAACAGTTGATTCATCTCATTAATTTCGACAATATGCATGTCAACTGTCAACACACCCATCGGTCTTTACCATATAGGAGTATACTACATGTTACAAATTGCGTCTCAATTTTTAGTAATATATATGATGATCAACTTTATTCTCTACTAAAAATATTTTAATTATTTTTTTTTTAATTTCTCAAAAATATCAGTATTTATGAGACGAGTGAAGCCATACAGTTGGGAGAAAAAGACATGTCATGGGGCTAAATTATGAATTGCATCGTGCAACGAAAAAAAGAGAGAGAGAGAGAGATATGTGTGGAAGGAGAGCCGAGAAGGGATAGTTTTCGTGTGGGGATTGATAGAGATTTGAGGATGGGATTAATTGCACCTTTTTTGGTGTGATTTCAATATTCCATGACACGTAAAAGAGCCATTTTTGGCAGGCTTCGAGCAAGCCAAGTAAATTCTATTTTATCTCCATAATTAACATATGAGTATTATACAACTTGCAAAAGTGCACTCTCGACAAAGATTTTACTAGGGGTGTCGAAACGAGTAGCGGGTATTGGGTACCCGCACACCCGACCCGATACATGTCGGGTAGCGGGTACTGACCCGATACATGTCGGGTATCGGGTACCCCGATGGAAACGGGTAACGGGTGGGGATCGGGCAATGATATTTTTGGTTTTGCGGGTATCGGGTCCCGAAAATTACCCGATTTTAGTTTAATATTTAATAATTTTCAATATTAATATAATTTTTAAACTATCCCGGTCACACTCAGATTTCAACACATAATTTTTTTTTATCTTTTTTCCCTCTATTAAAATTTAAGAACATACAAATACCAATATTATAGTAGCATATGTATACAGTAGCATATGCTACACACACTCATTATATATGCAGTAGCATATACATATATTATTAAATTGTGGATGTTCAATGTCTAATGATTTATGGATTCTTTTTTGTGTTTTTAGGTTGCATCAAAATACTAACACTATTACGGATGACGATCAACAAGTTGAGGATAATGTAAATAATAAACAAAAAATATTTTTTTTTTAATAAAAATCGGATCAGGTCGGGTACCCGCCGTGTTGGGTGCGGGATACCCGACTCGAGTATTGGGTAACATCCGACACAGTGCGGGACGGGTATCAGGACAACAAGTTCGGCTGAAATCTGGTGCAGGTACCCGCTGGTACGCGTTTCGATACCCCTAGATTTTAGTATTCATTTGAGACATTTTTCATTTTCAAATTTAACCCTTTTTGTTTATTTTCATCTCTCACTACAAAAAAAAACGTTAATTAGTGATGGACGGAAATTTCGACGGATAAGCAACTGAAAAATGTCAGTCACTAATTAGTGACAGAATAGTCCGTCAATAATCCGAATTTACCATGGCCGCCTTTCATTTCCGTCATTGTTACTTTAGTGACGAAAATCCGTCACTAATTTTCTTTTATTGACAAGCTTATTATTGACGGATCTGTCAGTACCCAATCTGTTACTAAATCTGTTAGCTGCCTAAATTTCACTCTTTAGTGACGGAAAAATTTCGTCACTAAAGTGCGAGTTGTTTTTGTAGTGGATCTCTCTTCTCTTCTCCTATTTCTTTCTTTTCATTTCATTTATCTTGATTACTAACCTTATTTATGCATTTTACTTATGTTTTGTGTTTAATATATATATATATATATATAAACTGATGATTAATTTTTTTTTATATTCTATTAATATTTGAGAAATATATAAATTCAGTTATTACCGGGTCAGGAGTTCGGATGGTATCCACAAGGCACAAATAAGAGTTGAAATTCCAGAAGATGGATATGTTAGCTTAGCATCAAAGAAATGTCCGTTTTCAATGCTGGTGTTTAATATCTTCTTCGCATCAATATATAAAGGGAGAGTTGTTGAGATATTAACAGAAATGCCATTATGTGCCATTTTAGCGGAAAATGAAAGAAAAAAGGAAAAAAACTCGGTTATATCTCTATAAATCAGATAGTGCATATCACGATGCAAATTGTGCATTTACCAAAATCTTAAACCAAGTGCAAATATCTCTACATCTATCCTAAAAAGTTCTACTAATTTTAGAAGAAATGGCTTCCACTAGAAGTGTTAGTATGTAGTACTCTTTTTTTTGTTAAATGAATATGAATTTAAGGGCTGCACCACAGAGGACTCGACCCGAGACCTTTGGCCTCAAGCATTATTAATCTCTTTACTGCTTGGGCCAACTCAAATACATGTGTGAGTTAGTATGTACTCTCATTATCTACAACTCGAACCCGAGACCCTTAGACATTATTAAACTAAAGTGTTAGTATGTATTCTCTTTATCCTATTATAAGTGACATATTCTCTTTTTCGATGTCATACTCTAATTAATATACTAACATTTCTTCAAATGGAAACATCATTATTTTCACTTTATCCACTATCTTATTTTATTCCTATTCACTCAACTCATAAAATAAAAATATATAAAATCACATGCCGAAAAAGAAATACTTCACTTAGAGTGGAATGAGAGAGACACATTCTTTTTTTTTTCATGAAGTGTACATATAATATTATTCTTATTTTGTTAATTATTTCAAATTTATATTCAATTGTGAAAATTATATGACCCGTGCATAGCACGGGTGTTGATACTAATTTATTATAAGCGAAAAAACCATAAATGTAAAGTCTTTTTAGTCTAATAAAAGACATTTTGTATTGTGATAATTATTGAAATAAAAAGCTTATGCACGGGTGTTGATACTAGTTTATTATAAGGGAAAAAACCAATAAATGTAAAGTCTTTTTAGTCTAATAAAAGACATTCTGTATTGTGATAATTATTGAAATAAAAAGCAGTAAAAACACCATGATATATAATAATACCTATTTTTATTTATTTAAAGGTAGACAAAACCTTGCATGCTAATGTGAGTGCCCTTTTAATGTGTGCCACCTATTGTGATAATTTAAAATGTCGTCATAAGTGTTTTACTTTACTATGACAATTTGAAGTATTCGAATGAAAATTATGCCAAAAAAATTAAGAAGAGAGGGATGGTATTTACTCCAAATTGCAAAGTGTGAATATCCTAAATTAATAACCTAAACTGATTTTAATTTTTACGAAAATAATTAAGTGATACTATCGATATTAACCAACAACAGTGATATAGTAGTACATTAATTTTGAATGGCGTTGACGATTATTGTGTTTTATCATTTCATTTACTTTTCCAAGAAAATAACTATTCTTTTATAAAAAAAAATTAGAAAAAAAAATATAATCCTAAAACCCTTTTTGTCGAGTATATACGCAGTATCAAAACAATATTTTCCATTATTTAATTCAAATTTATCGCTGGAGAATTGCCCCAATTGTACACATTGATTCAAAGCCCGATACACTGAAGCCCAGTTGATCATTTCTCTTCAGTTAATTATAATAGGCCTAATATTCAAAGTTCATATATGAAATTTTTACTTAAAAAGTCCAATTTAAACTATTGTTCATTAGTTATCCCATCTTGTGTTTATTTATGCCAACTTTCAACAGTTGATCCACCTCATTAATTTCGACAATATGTGTGTCAACTGTCAACACACCCTTCGGCCTTTACCATAAATAGGAGTATACTGCATGTTACAAATTGAATCTCAATTTTTAGTAAGATGATCGATCAACTTTACTGTCCACTAAAAATACTTAAATCTTTTTTTTTTCTATTTCTCAAAAATATCAGTATTTATGAGACGAGTGGGGCCATACAGTTATCTGAAAAAGACATGTCATCGGGCTAAATTATAAAATACTCCCTCCGTCCGTTATTAGGAGTCTCATTTCTTAGCAGCCCTGATTTTAAGAAATGTTAAGAAAAGTGGATGGGAAAAAGTTAGTGGAATAGGAGTCTCACGTGTATATATTAGTTTTAAATGAAATGTGAGTGGAATGAGTTAGTGAAAGATGAGACCCTATTACTATTTATGGTAAAAGTGAAGCGGGATTCTTATTTGCGGACATATTAAAATGAAAAAACCAAATTTCTATTCACGAACGGACGAAGTAGATATGTGTGGAGGGAGAGAGCCGGCAGGGGATATTTTTCGTGTGGAATCGGATTGATAGAGATTTGAGGATGCATGGGCCATGGGGTATTAAAGTGCAATTAAGTGCACCTTTTTTGGTATGATTTTAATATTCCATGACACATAAAAGAGCCATTTTTGGCAGGCTTCGAGCAAGCCAAGTAATTCTATTTTGTCTCCATAATTAACATATGAGTATTACATAACTTGCAAAAGTGCACTCTCGACAAAGATTCTAGTACTATTCATTTGAGACATTTTTCATTTTCAAATTTAACCCTTTTTGTTTATTTTCATCTCTCTCTTCTCCTATTTCTCTCTTTTCATTTCATTAAACCTAGTTAGTAACCTTATTTATGCAGTTGACTGGTGTATTGTGTTTACTTTATATATAAACTGATGATTACAATTTTTTTATATTCTATAATATTTGAGAAATATATAAATTTAATGCTTTGATACGGAGTAATTTTTATTTTTAATAAGTTAATTTTCTAATTTTAAACAACTAAAATTGTAGTATCCATACAAAATTTTAGTTCGATGTTATCAAACATTTGAATAAAAATAAATATTATCAAGATTATCATAAAAGTATAAGAATGTCTATAAAGATTATTTTTCTATTAAAATACATGCTAAGAGAGAGAAATGAGTAAAGAAAATTATTTATATAAAATACCACAAACATGCATCAATTCACCATATATCAAATTTGCAGTTAAAATTATTTTATACTCCGCGGAACCATCAAAATGTCATTAAACTTATGAGACGGAGGGAGTATGTAGTAAGTGTAGGGAATAAATATGAGATAGAGTCATAGAACCAAAGAAAATTGAAGGTGCTTCTATTTTAATATTAAATCATACTAATTGGAACAAATCAAATATATAAGTGGGTCCTCACCATTGGAAATTAGGTGGTGACGACCCGACATATATTTAATTTCCTGCTTTCAATTTCAATTTCCTTTTTCTATATTGATAGGAATGATAAATGAAAAACTCAATTTTATTCCAAAATAAAATAGTTCAATTCTGCATTGGACATATAGTCCAATTCTCATTCATCGACAATCGATTTAGAAAAAAATGAATATATATCACAATTTTTTATTCATAAAGTACATCAATTTTTCTATAGTGGGAGTATTATTTAATTTTTTGAAATTAAAGAAAAAGTAGATTTCAATAGAAGATCAAAGTAAAAGTAAGAAGATAGGAAAATCACTGTCAAAATCAAGTACCGCAATTTTTTAAATGTGACTGTATGTATGCATAACTAAATATATGAGTCGTAATTGGTTTCTATTAGTAACATAAATGGTTTCATTCTTTACTCGACCTAATAAATTCTATTTTCTCTCCATTATTAACATAAATGGTCTCATTCTTTACCGAATATATATACTATTCATAAAATCAAATTGTACATTATTTTATAGTATATTATAATATAAAACTCAAATGATAGTATTTCCCAACTCATAATTACTAATAAGACGGTGCCAATGCATACATTAGAAAAAAAGAGAGCAAACATAGTTTATTCATCAATCATCCAACATTCATTCGACCTACTAATTCCATATACTTAATATGGATTATGAAGTCCATCTTCTAAGTACGATACCAACGGCGGAATACTCTGCTCGTTTCTGAAGAAATTTGAGGGGTCGAATTTAGTCTTCACACGAACCAATCTTTTAAAATTATTCTTAAAATATTTAAGCCCCCAAACACTAGCTTGATCGTAGCTCGTATACCCAGCTTCATTGTTTCTTCCGATATCGAGATCTTTGTAGTTGAAGTAAGCCCTCCTTGGATTCCGGGTGACGTAGCGCGCCATGAAGCCGTAGAGCCGTCTGATCGCATCAAGACACACTTGTGATTCTGATCCATTGCTCCAAACAATAGTGTAGTGGATCATGAATATATTCCCCCTCCGATGAGGAAACGCCGTTTCCTCTTCGGAGATGGTGTTGAGAACTCCCCCGTATGGACTAAACTGCACGTAATACCCTTCTTCTTCTAGAAGCAACCTCCACATCTCTCTCAGACCGCTCACCGGGATCGGAGAGCTCACGTAGTCGGATTTTCCTTTGAAGTAGACGGAGCCCCACCGCGGCGTCCGGTCCAGCAAAATGTCCACCGTCGGATTCTTAAGATCTGAAAATAAGAGAACGGATTCTATCCAGCTCATCTCGATGCAGTCTGATTGACTTATTCCGAGTTCCGGAAACTGCTCTTCCATTATTGCCAGAAGATCGCGGGTCCCACCTAGGTAGAGTGCGACAAACGATGCCATGACCGTACGGTTTCCTGTCTCTGGGCTTTGGCCCAGAGACAGGAAAAGTCTGATGAGAAGATTCTCGTCGATTTTGTGGGCGATGTGTTGCCATTTGTGGACTAGCTCTGTCGCGTTTTCCTCCAGCGTTCGTGTCACGTTGAAGACCGTGACGGTTTCTGGGACGGAGACTAGCGTGACCGTGAATTCTAGAACAATCCCGAAGCTGGTCCCTCCGCCGCCTCTGATTGCCCAGAACAGATCCTCACCCATGCTTTTCCTGTCCAGGATTTCACCGTCGGCGTTGATGACCTTAGCGTCGACGATGTGGTCGAGGGAGAGGCCGTGCTTGCGGGCTATCATGCCGTAGCCGCCGCCGGTGAAGTGGCCGCCGACGCCGACGGTGGGGCAAGTGCCGGCGGGGTAAGCGAGAGTCCTGCTTTTGAGGAAGATTGTGTGGTAGAGTTCGCCAAGCGTTGCGCCGACCTCAACGCGCGCGGTTTTCGTCTTCTCGTCGATGGTTACTGCTCGGAAGTTTCTCATGTCAACGATGACGAAAGGCTCGGATGCGGAGGTGTAGGAAAGGCCTTCGTAGTCATGGCCGCCGCTCTTGACTCTGATCTGGAGGCCGAGAATGCGGGAGCAGCGGACTGCGGCCTCGATTTCCGACGCGTGGAACGGCGTGACGATGAGGTCGGGTTTCACCGGCGAGGAGGCAGCTGGCCGGAGACTTGGTGCTAGTAAAAGAGAAGCGTATGTAGCATTTTGAGGAGTGTAGATTATATCAGTTGCTGAATTTGAGAGTTGGAATTCATGGATTATGCATTCGAGAAAATCGTGGTAGCCATGATTGTTGGATGAAGAAGCTCCGATGAGGAAGAGGTTTGTCAATATTAAGAGGAGGAATTTAACACTAGTTCGATCCATTTCTTAACTTGTGCTTTGAGTGTTTGTTCAAATCAGAGTTAAAGCTACTAAAATAACTTCAAATTCAGACTATATACGTACCGTATTGTTTAAAATACCAAAATATAAAAATCCATGTTTTTTTGGAAATCAGTACCAAAATATTATTTTGAAAAATGCATACAATTTATGTTGGTAACCAGAAGGTGGATATGTTAGCTTTGCATCAAAGAATTATCCAATATATTTTCAATGCCGGAGTTTAGAGTTGGTAACCACAAGGCACTAAAATTTGTAATTCAGCCTCCACAACCTTCTTACCGCATGTTAATTAATACGGGTTTTAATAATTTGACGCATCAATTACACTGTTTACCACCAGAAAAATAGGATTACCGATGAAAATATTTGAATGGAACGAAGAATTCACTTTTTATTTAATTTAGACAAAAACTTGCATACTGATGTGGGTGCCCATTTAATGCGTGCCACATATTGTACTGATATATATTTAGGGGGGTGTGCGGTTTGCAAGATTGTATCCGAGATTAAATTTGTAGTGTGTTCGGTTCAAGAGATACAATCTCACAACTCAATCCTAAATGAATAATCATGGGATAATTAGTCGTAACTAACCTCCTATAACTAAAATAATGTCACAACTCAATCCTAGATTACACTACAATAAAAACACTAGTTTGTGACGAATTAGTGACGACAGCGGAATTTCCGGGATTAGTAACGGATAAGCAACTGAAAAATGTTAGTCACTAATTCGCGACAAAACAGTCTGTCAATAATCCAAATTTACCATGGCGGCTGTCTTTGATTTCCGTCATTGTGACTTTAGGGACAGATTCCGACACTAACAATTTTTGCTGGCAAGCTTACTGTTGACGGATTTGTCAGTACTTAATCTGTCACAAAAGCTGTTTAGTAACTAATTTTCGATGGTTAGTGACAGAATTATCCGTCACTAAATTGCGATTGTTTTTGTAGTCCTATATCTTAGTACTATTTTATCTTGGAAACCGAACACCACCTTAAAAGATGTCACCGTAAGTGTTTTACTTTACCATGACAATTTGAAGTATTCTATTTTGCCATTTTGACATTTATGAAATACGAAAAGCGGAGTCATTTTGCCATTTTTGTACGTTCCAGTATTTGAGTCATTTTCCTTTTAGTAAAAGTCAACATTTTTGTTCACTTATTTTTACTCTCTGTTACTTTATTCTTTCTTCATTTTCCTACCTTTTTCATTCCCTATTTTATTCTCCATTTAGTTAACTCAATTAAAACATTTTTTCTTAAATCACGTGCCGAAAAAAAAATGTCTCCACTACTGCGGAACGGATAGAGTATTTACTAAAAAGAAGCTGCAATTTAAACTATTGTTCATTAGTTATCACATCTTGTGTTTATTAATGCCTAATTTCAGCAGTTGATTCACCTCATTAATTTCGACAATATCATGTGGTCTCAACTGTCAATAATAATAAATATCCATTACACATTGAATATTATTTTTCATTTTGGTTTGTTCCTTCAAAATAATTCACTTCTTTTGAGTAATTTTTTTCTGTGTAAGGAGGTAACCAACTTATTCTCTTCTAATAATACTTCAATCTATTTTTCTTTCTATTTCTCCAAAATATCAATATTTATGAGACGGTTGGAATAGTATTCCATACAGCTACCAGAAAAAGACATATAATTGGGCTAAACATGTGCAAATTCTTAACTGCATCGTGCGACATAAAAAAGAGAGATAGATATGTGTGGAGGGAGAGAACCGAGAGGGGGTAGTTTTCGTGGGGATTGATACAGATTTGAGGAGGGAGTATTAAATTCACAAGAGCTCAATGAGGCTCAAAAATCAAGGCAATTATTCGTTGCATATTTTGTGTGTGTGTGATTCCAATATTCCATGACACGAAAAAGAGACATTGTTTGCACTTTGCAGGCTTCTAGCAAGCTGAGTAAATACTATTTTCTCTCCATTAGTAACCTAATTTTATGCATTTGACTTAGGTTTTAGGCAATGTTTTAAAAATCGGACCGGTAAGCGAACCGGTGAAGCTACCGGTTCATGGTTTAACCGGCCGGACTGATTTAATCACTGGTCGAACCGTTTTATTGTTACAAATATATATAATATATAATGCAAAATATGGTGCCTAATTTAATAAATGATAAAATATGATCAATAATATATCACAAACACATTCAATCCATATAAAAATAAATAAACCTTATATTAATTAAAAAAATGCAGTGGTGGAATAATATTATAACAAATACAAATTATAATTAGTTTAAATGAAAATATACTTTAATATCAATGGTTAGGCTACATAAATTAAATAAATACTAGTATAAAAATACATATTTAATAAATAATAAACTATAACAAATAAATATATAGAAAAAATTGAACTAATATAACATTAGTAATAATATATTAGTAACTAGTAAAGTATAGATAAAATTTAAAGGATGATAATCATATGTATCATAATAAATAGTTACATAAAAAAATACTCTATCCGTCTCATATAAATTGGCCCTTTAGGGTTGACACGGATCTTAATGCATAATTTGGTAACATAAGAGAGAAGGAGAAAAAGTAATTGAAATTGTGTAGTGGATGGTGGGCCCATAAATGAAAAAGTAAAAAAGGAGAAAAAGGTTACCATAAATGGATATGTGACTAGTTGTATGGGACAGACGAAAAAGGAAATATGGTCAATTTCTATGGGACGGAGGGAATATAAAATAAATGAATTATTAGTTTTTTTTTTAATGTTAATATTCTATGTATATGTCATGTCCGCATTTTCTAGGGATAGAAAACACAATTGATCACGACTAGGGGAGGGTTAAAGAAGCAGGAAAGAAAGGGGAAAACAACGAAACTCGATCATTGCTCGAAATAAACGAGAATAATTCGAATAAAATCAGAGTATTATCTCAATAATCAACAACTCAAAAAGAACTCAAAAGAAACAACCTTCAGAGGAAGCATTCGTGAGAAGAATGCTATTATGTATGAAGACATAATATATTCGGAATATTTTATTTGCCATCTTCTTCACTTTTATGCTCAACACCCACCGCGTTCGTCACAACTCAACCTGCACATAGTAAAAACACATGCTGGGCTGAGTACTTGATGTACTCAGTGAACATATGCCAAAACAATTTTATAAAAAAACAGTTATGTCATGCCACCATTGAGTGAATCTCGAGTTTTACTTTAAAATGCCGAGAAAACACTAAAATCATTTCATAAGCACAAACTTTCGTCTCATCTCAGTCCTTTTCCACATCGTTTCAAAAACACAACCATTTCTCCTTGAGTTATTTAAGAAACTGTCATATCTGTTCTTTAAGGTGCCGTGTAATGTGGCCACTTTCCACGAGCACGAAAATCGGCCAACCCATTTGATGACTCACAGTCCTCATCATGTACACTAGTCCAAGTAGGGACGCACCCTTGCTAGGACCCGAATTCGATTAAACTCATAGAGTAGGGACTCACTCCCCTCTAAGCAATCATCAACGTCATCATCTCAACAACCTCAACATCAACAACCTCAACAATATGTGAAACGAGAATATGGCCATGAACTCGATCACCGGACCGGCCGATCTAAAACACGGCTCACAATCCCCAATAGTGTTCACTAGCCTGAGAAGGGACTCACTCCCTAGTCAGACCCGAATTCGATTTCAATAGGTATAGTAGGGACAACTCTCTTACTAAACAAACAGATAAGCATTTCTCAAAACAAAATTATGGCATGATATACCCTTTGCAAACTCTATTTTTTAATAAGACATATTTGAAACACAAATCATTTTTCTGTCAAGGTCGAGCATCATCTCACATCACATTAACAAGTCGAGCAAATCACAATATCACTTAATAAATCAACACATATATCACATAACATCACTTTCACTTTAAGCACATAAATCACATCTCATGAAAGTTGAATTAATAATAATTGCAATAACAGGCATTTCGTCACATGAAATGATGCTCGAATCGATATATTAAAACTAAAGCTCTTGAAAGTATTTAGTTCGAAAGCCCACCTCGGTCATTAAATTTCTGAATTTGGAATCCTGACTTCGACTCCAATTTTGTCCGCTTAGAGATCCCTTTCTTGAGTCCATGTTCTTCTTCTCTTTCATTTATTTTTGAGGCTGCCCGATTTTCCTATCTCCATCGACCCATACTAGAAATTAATCTTCAACTAAATTCCGCCTCAAACTTCAAATTAACATTCTGGCCGAAAGAAATGATCAAACCCAAATCCCTTCTCCTTGTTAACACCATCGACCATTTAATACTCCCTAACCCAACACATATAAGGGAATTAAATGGTCCAAACCATTAAACAAAAGAAAACAAATACTATACTCCCTTCTAATTACTATTAATCACTGACCCAACTTAATAAACAAACCCCAGCCTACACAACAGTACTCCCTCCGTCTACAAAAAATAGATCATTTTTGTCATTTTGGAATGTCCACAAAAAATAGATCACTTTCTAAAAATGGAAAGTTTATCTCTCATACTTTTCCCACTTTTTCTTCCCTCTCTCATATTTACTCATTTTTTCTCTCTTATCTCTTTTACTTTACCTACTTTTTCTCCTCATCTCTCTTACTTTACCAATTCTACATTAAAACCTGTGCCGAACAACAATATTCTATTGTTTGTGGACGGAGGGAGTATAAAGAATAGTTCTCTGCGTCTCTGCATCCCTCCTATTCCCCAATTTGTCGACAATTTCCATCGAAGCAATCCCAACACAAAATTTCAATATCCAAATCAGAGAAACAACTCTAAGAGCGTCCACAATGGGGCATCGTCCGCCCCTTAGTCCGCCATTGCAACAACCCACCCTAAGCCCATTCCTTAGTTCGCGGACTATGCATCGTCCGCGGACTATGCACACATTTTTGGATCGTCCGGCCTATAGTCCCCTCTATTGCAGGGGGGACGGACTATAGGGCGGACTATGGACGCATTTTTTTTTTTTTTTTTTTTTTTTTTTTGTATTTTCTTCCATATGTATCACCAATTCTTTTTACTTCATTTCACACCTTTCACTTTACTTTCTTCCCCATCTCAATTTCTCTCTAAATTCAATAATGAATTCAGACGATTTCCATATTTGCAAGCATAAAATATAAAAAATAAAAAATGAATATTGACAATAGGATATGCCTTTAATTTGTGGTGTTTTTATATTTTTATTCATGCTAATTGATATATTTGCAAACATAAAAAATAGGATTAATGAATTTTTGTAGTGTTTAAATATTCAAATAATAAATAAAATGCTTAGGGCGCCCGCCCCATTGCAGGTGGAAGAGGCGGAAGATAAAATGCTGATGTGGCGGTGCATAAGGCGGGGCTTAGGCAAATAATAAATAAAATGCTTAGGGCGCCCGCCCCATTGCAGGTGGAAGAGGCGGAAGATAAAATGCTGATGTGGCGGTGCATAAGGCGGGGCTTAGGGCGTCGTATAGTCCGCCCCATTGTGGATGCCCTAAACCATGTCTCTCTCTCTCGGCCTGCCGTCATCACCGAGTAGCTGCTGCTGGGGTCGCTCCCTGTCACCGCGTTCCAGCCGTGAGTCCATCGCCGTCACGGCCAGTCCGCCTCCGTTCACTGTTTCAGCCTGCTGTCACCACCATTCAGCCAATCTGTCACACCTCCCTCACTCTCTCCCACGGCTGCTGTTAATCCAGGGCTCGTCGTTCTTGCTCTGATCCCATCTCTCTCTCGGACTTCTCGACGCCGCAGAATTCACCGGGCTCCCCGTTTTCCTCAGTTCGGCAGCCCCCAAAAAAAACAGCACCGCTGCCCAACTTCTCCACCTCTCTTCCCTCCGTCTTCGCACGGCCTGGTGGGGCTCCGTCGCGGCCGTTGGTCACCCACTTCCTCACTATTCCATCCTGATCTCAATCACCATGGTCCAGCGACGATGCCGTCGTGGCCAAGCTCCACCGCGCCTCTGCCTGCTCAAGGTTAAGCCAACGCTACTGCTGCTCGTGCTCGCCTCCCCCAAAGTAGGATATAGTCTCCATCTCTACCTGAGTTACACGCCGATGAGTTCCTACAATCCGATTTCCCATCGTCGCAACATGAACTCTCCACCTTTCGGTTTCTCTTTGAATTTTGAAGGAAAGGTGAAAAGACCTATGAAAACGTCTCCGATTAGGTTTTGGGTTTAGGTGAAAAGACCTATGAAAATTCCACTATTGCATATATCGTGAACCCTCCACCACCATGTCGTGCCTAAAAATGTGTAAACTGATTTGTGAAGATTCACGGTTTGTTTAGAGTTTATTTGGATTTTTGAACAAAAGAAATAATCTGGGATGATTTGTTCATATTTTTCAGCATTGCACATCATAGAGTAATCTGCCGTTTTTATTCTCTTCGGTGATTGGGTTTTGCATAAAAATTGGCTCAAGAAGAAAGAATAAAAATATGTTTGGGTTCATAATAAGTGGTTTCAATCGAGCTAGGTTTTATAATAAAATATGAGTAGAAATAAATTAATGGAATATGGAGTCCACTACAAAAATAGTAAAAAATGAAATGAGACAAATTTTGTGGGACGGACGAAAATAAATAAAAAAGTGGGACACATTATATTCATTACCAACCGTCATATCGTACATAAAATACAATGAACATAATTACAAACCAAACTAAAACTCACTATGCCATAATATAAACATAAAATCCCAAATCTCTTTATTCATAATACATGCAGCATTCTTATTCATTAATTACGGATATCAGTCGATATATATGTTTGACTGAGATGTCTTTCGGTTTTTATTTAAGACTGATATAGGTGGAATACTTTGTTCGTTTCTAAAGAAGTTGTTCGGATCAACTTTGGTCTTCACACGAACCAATCTCTCAAAATTATTGTTGAAATATCGAAGCCCCCAAACACTAGCTTGTTCGTAGCTCGTCTCACCCTCGATATTATTCCTCCCAATATCAAGATCTCTGTAGTTGACGTAGGCAGCCCTAGGAGACTTTGTCACATAACTCTCCATGTAATCATACAATCTCCTTAACCAATCAAGATGGGCCTCTGATTGGTGAAGATTAGCCCACTCCACATCATATTCAATCATGAAAATGGTGCCCCTCCGATGCGGAAACGGAGTTTCCGTCTCGGAGAAAGCATTGAACGCCCCGCCATAGGGGCTAAACTGCAGCTCCGAACCATCTTCTTCGATAAGGAATCTCCATATCCCTCTCAGCCCTTCTAACGGGAACGGAGTGCTGACGTAATCCGACTTCCCTTTGAAATACGTGGGGATACGTGGAGCTCTGTCTAGTAAAACATCAAGGGGCTGATCCCGGAACCATGAGTAAAAGAGCACCGACTCAATCCAACTCATCTCAAGGCAGTCTTGTTCGGTCAATCCAAGCTCAGGAAATTCCCTCTGCATTATCTGCAGAAGATCCTGAGCCCGGCCGAGAAACAAGGAGCTGAAGGAAGCGGCGACCGTTTTATTTCCGGTCGTCGGGGAGACGTCGGGTTTCATGAAAACCCTGATTAGCAGTTCGTCGTCGATTTTGTTGGCGACAAACTGCCAGCGATGGACTAGCTCCGTCGCATTTTCCTCCAAGCGTCTAGTGACGTTGAAAACCGTCACTATCTCTGGGACGGTTACCAACGTCACCTTAAATTCCAGAACAATCCCGAAGCTGGTACCTCCGCCACCTCTGATAGCCCAGAACAGATCCTCTCCCATGTTTGACCGGTCAACGATCTCGCCGTCCGCGTTGACTATTCTTGCGTCGACGATGTGGTCCGCGGCGAGGGCAAATTTCCGGGACATCATGCCGAACCCGCCGCCGCTGAAGTGGCCGCCGATGCCGACGGTGGGGCAGACCCCAGCCGGAAAGCCGAGAGTCCGGCTTCGGAGGGCAAGCGCGTGGTAGAACTGGCCGAGGGTGGCGCCGGTTTGGACCCACGCGGTTTTTCCGTCGCCGGAGATGGTGACTGACCGGAAGTTGCGCATGTCGATGACGACGAAGGGGGTTTGGGAAGTGTAGGAGAGGCCTTCGTAGTCATGGCCGCCGCTTTTGACTCTGATGGGAAGGTTGAGCATCTTGGAGCAGTGGATGGCTGCTTGGATTTCGGATTCTTGGCGCGGCGTGATGATTAGCTCCGGCCTCTCCGGCGCGGTGGCGGCGGGGCTGAGATTTTTCGTTAGTAAGAGGGAAGCGTATGTGGTGTTTTGAGGGGTGTAGATTAAATCAGTTGCTGAATTTAAGAGTTGGAATTCATGGATTATGCATTCGAGAAAATCGTGGTAGCCATGATTGTTGGATGAAGAAGCTCCGAAGAAAAAGAGGTTTGTCAATACTAAGAGGAGGAATTTAACACTAGTACGCTCCATTTCTTAACTTGTGCTTTGAGTGTTTGTTCATCTTCTATTTATAAATCCTACTAGTAAATACTCCTCCGTCTTATAATAGATGGCACACTTGGGGATTGACACAAGATTTTAGAATAAGTTATTTTGTGTATTAGGTAGAGAGAGAAAATATTATATTTATATTAATGTGAGAGAAAATTTTTTCTAGAAAATGAAATGTCATATCTTTTGTGGGACAAATTAAAAAAGAAAGTGTGACATCTATTATGGGACGAAGGGAGTAATAAACTTATGTTAATCTTCAACTATGTTACTAAGTGATTTGTATAAAACGCTATAAAATATCTACTAATTATTCCACAATCTTAATTAAAATGACACATGTTTAAAATACGAAATAATATACTCCCTCCATTCATTATGATTGTCACCATTTGACCCGACATAGACTTTAAGAAATGTAATAAAAAGTGAGTTGAAAACTTTAGTGACATGTTACAAGACAAATACATACTATAAAAGTTAAACACGTATAAATAATAAAAAAAATTAATTACATGCTTATAATAAACCTAAGTGATATTTCTCACCCCCGTAGTAATAAATATCCATTAAACATGGACATTATTTTTCATTTTGGTTGTTCCATAAAAATAATTCATTTCTATTTTTAGATAATTTTTTTCTTTATAATGTGGTAACCAACTTTATTCCACTAATAATACTTCAATCGCTTTTTCTTTCTGTTACTCCAAAATATCAATATTTATGAAACGGGTGGAGTAGTATTCTATACAGCTACGAGATATTAAAGACATATAATTGGGCTAAAAACATGTGTTGCATCATACGAGGACTATAAAAAAGAGAGAGGGATATTTTTGTGGTGATATGTATACCTAGCTACTAGTACCACTCCATTATAAATTTCATGCTCCCTCCGACCCTTAATAATTGTCTACTTTGGTTCTGACATAGGTTTTAAGAAATATAAAGGAAAGTTGGTTGGAAAGTTATGGAGTATGGGTTCCACTTTTATATATTAATTTTATACTAATAAAATGTGAATGAAATGAGTTAGTAAAATGTGGTGTCTCTTTATCATTTATGATAAAAAAAGTGAAAGTGGACAATTACTGGGGGCGGATGAAAATGGTAAAAGTGGATGGAGGGAGTATCTAATTTTCTTCGTTTGTATAAAATGATTTATTAATTAATTTAAAAATTATATTTTAGAGTGTATTGAATATTAAATTGGTGGTTCTAAATAAAATTTGAACTACTTTACCGTCCCCTAAAAATAAAAAATATTTGAAAATGACAAGTGTTTCAATACAAAATATACAAAGTAAGAGAGATATAATGAAAAATGTGTTAACAGAAAATGATTCCCATCTTATTAGAGAGAAAGAAATTTCTTTAAAAAGAGATATTTTATTTTATTGCTGATGAAAATCAAATGTATCTTCTCTATCATTTCAATAAGTATATGATCCTACTATAAATGCAGTATACCTTTCTGGGACCATTTATCAAATTGTCTTTCATATTTTTTACTCCCTCCGTCGATGATTTTTAGTTTGCCCACGATTTATACAACCATTTACTTTATTGCACTTTTAGTATGCGGATCTCACATCCCACCAACTTTTTACACTCACAATCCAATATAAAAAATTACTACCTCCGTTCACAAAAATTTGTCCCGCTTTAACTCGACACGGGTTTTAAGAAATGTAATGAAAAGTGGGTTGAAAAAGTTAGTGGATTGTGGGTCCTACTTCTATATATTAGTTTTATAATAAATGTGGGTCGGAATGAGTTAGTGGAAGATAAAGTCCACTACCAAAAATGATAAAAGTGAAATGAGATAAAATTTGGAGGACAAACGAAAATGAAAAAATGAGACAAATTTTAGTGGATGATATCCCTTTATATTATACTTCGTAAAGTCAAACTATTTATTAAAACACGTGTAAAAGTCAAAATAGCTTTTTAGATGTGGATGGAGGGACTACACGTTTAAAGTCATTAATACACTATAATGAGGCGGCGCCACCAACACATTTAGCACTTCAAATGTAATGGCATCATACTATACAATAAAAGGTTTATTATAGTTTATAAGTTGAAGGGTTTTTAGTTTATAACTTTAATTTTGGAGAGTTTGTTTTATATTACCCTGGACTTGACATTACAGCTGTATACCCATTTTGGGACCATTTATCAACTTGTACATTTTCCATGTGTTTGTTATCAGGTTGAAGTCAGTAATACACAAGAACGACCGACACATTTGACACTTAGCTTCAATTTTCTTTTTCTGTATTGCTATAATGAAAGATTAAAAACATGGAAAACGAAAATGATACACCTTCTAATATTTTCTCGGTTAGTAGAATATATATGTAGATTAGTATTAGGTGTCAAATGTAATGGCATTATCTCAACTAAATTAACCGTACAATAAAAGGTTATAAGTATAATTATAGTTTATAATTGATGTTTTTTTTGTTTATAACTTCAATTTTGGAGTTTTTATTTTATACGTAGTACTACGTACCCTGGACCTGACATTAAGAAAGATTTAATTATAGCAAGGACTTTGAGAAAAAACATTTTGAAAAAACAGATTCAGTTATAGCACAAACTTTAGTTTATTTTATAGCTTGAGCTTCCAAAAAAGTTTCAATTATAATCCTAACTTTTGGGAAATTTGTTTAATTATAGTCAGCTATAACAACAATGTGAGTTTGCTTAGCTTCATTTGATTGATGCATGACAGCACAAAAATAAATTTTCAAAATTAAGGCTATACTTAGAGTTGTTTTCTCAGTATAGAGTATATAATAAATTGGGACTATTAAACAAAATAAATCAAAGTTAAAGCTATGAATCAGAAAAAAAGAAAAATAAAAACTAAAAGTACAGACTAAAATATATTTCAAAATTCTAAAATATAAAAATCTAAATCTAAAAAGTACAATTCAAGTTTTCGGTTCGTATCAATATTTGAATTTTGATTTGTCAGGTTCGTTACTTCATTTATGGAAAAGTTTTATTCAATTCATTTTAATTTAAAAAAAAAATCGATTTATTAGTTGTTAAATTTGGACAAAATATCGATCGAAAGTTAAATTTTCATCTCCTACGGCAGCCACATAATTAAATATTGTTGCGACCCACATGAAGAATATCCAAGCCAACCTTACTTATCCCATATTAATATCATTCAATCAAATGAGATATTGGTTACTCCTATTCTCTCATTCCCACTTTAAGGCGCTACTTGATATGGTGGAATGGAATGACATCTTACCTCCATTTCATTCATTTACTTGATAAATTTTTTTCTTATCAATCACCATTCCATTCCATGTGAGAATAGTTATTTCATCCATTTAGCTAAAGAATGGACATTGCATTCCATTTCATTTTCCTTTCGTTTTATTTTAAATTTTAATAAAATTATATAAATATTATTTAATACTCCATCCGTCGGATTAAAAATGAAACGTTTTCCTTTTTAGTTTATATTATTAAACAGGAAATGTTTCTTAAAATAGAAACATCTCTATCTCTACTTTTTCATCTCTCTTACTTCATTAACTCACAAAACAACACTGCATAAAAACTCCCGTCGATTCCTAAATATTGCATATTTAACTATGTATCCAATTTTGGGTGTAATAATGTCGCCGGTTTCGAAAACTTCCTTTTTTGTGAGGCCTGAGTAGGGCCTGACCGATTGAAAATATGGACACTGAACAGTGGTACTCCATTAGGCAAGAATTGGGCCAATTCATGGAAAGCGAAATGATCCAGCTGTATTTGGCAAGAATTAAATCACATGCTTTATCTTTTCAGAATTCATGGAGGACAAACAGTACCCCCATCGTCTTTTATTAATTACTTCTTTCGTTTCTTTTTGAAAATTTGTCACTTATTTCTATTTTTATGTTTCGGTGAGTTTTTCTCCTTTCACATTTACCACTAATACAATCTCACTCACACCTTATTAAGTAGGATAACATGTCATTAACTTTTTCAACTCACTTTCTATTACATTACTTAAAATCTGTGACCAGTCAAATGGTGACAAATTATAAGGTACAGGATGAGTAATACTCTATCCGTACATATTAATATAATCCATATTTATTTTTATCCTAACAGGATGATTCATTACTAAATTAGAAATATATTTATTTTTAGAGTGAACTACAAAAATGGCCTCTACGTATAACAAGTCGAACGCTAGAGGTACCCATGTTTAAAAAAAACGCATTATAAGCCTCTGCGTATCGGTAAAATATCATTTCAGACCCTTTTTTCACTATTTTGAGTCTTTTATACCCTTTTCCTCTCACTTTTAACTTAGATGAAATACCAAGGATGTTTTAGTCTTTCTCATTTTTATTATGTACTATGTTTATTTTATATTAAAATATTAATTTCATTTAATCCATAAATATTGTAAATTTAATTAGATTGATAAATTAAAAATAATAATTATTATTTTAAACTAGACTAAAAATATAAATCATTCTTATAATAATTATCGAAAAGAAGTAAAATATTTTAGTTAAACTAAAATAAATCCTAATTTCTCAATTATGTTAATATTAAAATTAAATAGAAGATGTTTAATTAAAATATTAAACATAAATCCTAATATTTCGACAATCCATCTTCTATTTAGTTTAACTAAAATAAAAACATAAATCATTCTTATGATTACTATTGATAAGTATTTTAATTTATCAATCTAATTAAATTTACAATATTTATGGATTAATGAAAATAATATTTTAATATAAAATAAAAAATACATAGTAATAAAAATGAGAAAGACTAAAACATCCTTGGTATTTCATTTATATTAAAAGTGAGGGGAAATGGGTATAAAGGTCTCAAAATAGTGAAAAGAGGTCGGAAATGATATTATACCCATACGTAGAGGCTTACAATGCATTTTTTTAAACATGGATACCTCTAGCGTTCAACTTGTCATACGTAGAGGCCAATTTTGTAGTTCACTCTTATTTTTATTTTATTCTTTCTCTTATTTTATTATCTCCACTCAATACACAAAATTAATTTGTACAAAATCATGTGCCGTTCAAAGAATGAGTCGTTTTCCTTTGAATGAAGGGAGCATTACTTATTTCCTTTTCCATTCGTCTCTAATTAATTAACACCTTTACATTCCACTACTCTTGATAATGGATCTCACATTCCACTAACTCATCTCATTTAAATTTTGTAATAAAATGAATACGTTTTAATAAAAAAAGTTAAGTAAGAGAGAATGAGAAAAAATAGGTAAAATAAGAAAGATAGAGTGGAAAAGTGGGTAAAGTATAGGGAATATGAGAAAAAGTGGATAAGCTATGAGAGATAAGCTTTTTAAAATTAAAATTATTAATTTATGTATTCTTTTTCATCCAATAGCTATATACATAGAAACAAAATTATGCAACCAACTCACACAAAACTCTTTCATAATAAATACATAAATTAATAATTTTAATTAAAAATAATTTATCAGTATTTAGAAATCTATTTAAACTTAATTTTATAAAATTAAAACTAATATTGAAATAAAATAAAAAAAAAAACAAAGTGAAGGATGACAAAGGGAAGAAAAAAATAATTTTGAAATGACATCAGATTTAGTATATCATTGAAATAATATCATATTGAAACAGTTAAAATGTGAAAAGACGAAATTGTCCAAATGCTCAAAAGGGCATTTTCGGTTCAAAAATAGCCAAAAGGACCGATTTCGAAATAAACTCTTAGTCCAGGGATATCTGACGATATTTTTAAAGTCCAGGGACAATAGGCAAGATAAATCTATATTCTAGGGACTATTTTTGTAGTCCACTCTAACTAAAATCGGTCTTTGTGATGATAGAGAAAAAGTGTTTTGCATCAAAGTCGTGTTGGAATTTGACGATGAATTTGAATAAATTCATATATTAAGTTACTCCCTCTATCCCAGTAGAAATGAAACGTTTTTCTTATTGGTCTGTCCCATTAAAAATGAAACGTTTCTAAAAATGGAAATAATACTCTCTCTACTTTTTCTTCTCTCTTACTTTACTCTTTCCTCATTAACTCACAAAATAATACTACATAAAATCTTGTATCGAAAAGCAAATGTTGGATATTATTTAATGGGACGGAGGGAGTATTAAATATTACGCGCCGGATTTGGGGTATATTAATCCATGGACCATGGTAACACCATTTATTAATCCCCTTGTATTTCATTAAAAATTCCTTGGAAACACCATTTTAATCATTATTTAGATACATACAAGTGAGTCAGAAATTCATACTGCACAGTCACCCCAAGTAGAATACAGTAGTAATTTTATTTACAGAATAATATCAAATTTTGTCTATTTACCAATTAAATCCTCGTTAATTCGCACCATATGACATCAAACACACTAAAAAAGTGTTTCTGTTCATTTTGCATTCGTTACAAAAGGAGATTTTTAGAGAGATTGAAGAAGCAGCTTTTTAAAAAATTAATCTGCATAATTAAGCCCAATTTGTTTTTTCCATCGCATGAGGTGGGCAAGCCCAAGGAAATAAAATGGGCTAATATAGAATCAATGTCCAGGCCCAGTTTGAAAAATGATTCCAACATATGAACGACTGAACAAGTTCCACGTGACCACCGTGCATTAGAAATCGAGTTTGATGATGAGGCACTTGCCTTAATTATGTTTTCTTCTTTGGGTTAATAGCCATTAAAAACATTTGTTAAATCGGTTTAATAGTTGTTCTCAGTTATCCCATCCATTAACAAAATAGTGACTATTAACGATATTCAAAATAACGTGTTTCATTAAAATATATATTTTTTTTATATTCCTTTATTCAAAGCAAGTACATTGCTTTATTTCCCTGATAGTACTATAAATTAATCAAATTCTCAACAAATTTTTTCGACATTAATATAACTATATCCACGAACTACGTTCCCATCACCGGAATACTTTGCTCATTTCTGAAAAAGTTCGATGGGCTAACTTTCGTCTTCATACGAACCAATCTCCTAAAATTATTCTTAAAATATTTAAGCCCCCAAACACTAGCTTGATCATAACTTGTATTCCCAGCTTCATTTTTTCTTCCGATGTCAAGATCCCTGTAGTTGTAGTAAGCAGCCCACGGATTCTGGGTGACGTGGCGCGCCATTTAGCCGTAGAGCCCCCTAATCCAACGAATACCGGCTTCCGAGTCATTGAGGTTAAACCACCCCACGGCGTAGTGGATCATGAATATATTCCCTCTCCGATGAGGAAACGTAGGTGTTCAGAACTCCCCCGTACGGACCGAACTGCAAGCTAGAACTCCCTGTTGAATGAAGATCGTTGACTCATTAATTCACAGCTCAAGACTTATCTAGACTTAGTCTTTGTTAGTTTTCAAAATTCCTAATGTTTAGCTATTTTCTGTTTTCGTAGTGGTCCTATTTCTTAGCTATATTCAGTTTAGCAGTTGCATTTTTCTTGTGTAGAGTGCCTATAAATAGCACCTCATTTCAATGGAATAAATAAGTCTTTTGAGTCATTCTTCTAATACACAAAGGCTACGTTTATTTCTTTCTTCTTGCTGTACTCTACTCTCTGTTTCCAACATTTGTGGCATCTAGAGCTGGGTTCAATTACGATGGCCAGCAACGGAAGTTCAATGAGTGCTACACAACCACTCATTCCAGTCTTCAAAGGAGAAGGCTATGAATACTGAGTATTCGGATGCAGACTCTACTGAGGTCTCAAGATCTATGGGACTTCGTGGAGCAGGGATATGCAGATCCCGACGAGGCGAACAGATTGCGGGAGAACAAGAAGAAAGACTCGAAGGCGTTGGCAATCATCCAGCAAGCGGTGCACGACAGCGTCTTCTCCAGAATTGCAACGGCGACCACTTCGAAGCAAGCTTGGTCAACTTTGCAGAAAGAATTCAAGGGAGATTCAAAAGTCATCGTCGTGAGATTGCAATCACTTCGACGTGACTTTGAAACGCTGATCATGAAGAATGGAGAATCTGTGGCTGATTTTTTGTCGAGGGCAATGGCAACAGTCAGTCAAATGCGATCTTGTGGAGATAAGATCACGGACCAGACCATCGTTGAGAAGGTGCTCAGAAGCTTGACTCCAAAGTTTGATCATGTTGTTGCTGCAATTGAAGAATCAAAGGACCTATCGGTTTTTTCATTTGAAGAACTAATGGGATCTCTTCAAGCTCATGAGTCAAGGATTAACCGATCGTTTGAAAAGTCTGATGAAAAAGCTTTTCAAGTGAAAGGTGAATTCTCCAATCGGAAGGAGTTCTCTACGGCAAGAGGACGAGGCCGAGGAGGTTTCCGAGGTCGCGGGCGTGGCCAAGGTCGAGATCGTGGCGGTCGATCTGATGCAAAGCAATATTTTGGTGGACAGCAAGGCGACAAGAGCCAAATTCAGTGTCATAATTGCGGTAAATATGGGCACGTGAAAGCAGATTGTTGGTCGAAGGAAAAACATGCAAATTGCGTCCAAGAAGAGGCGAATGATAGCAAGTTATTCATGGCGGTTGCAGACGCCGTGGATGTGCCGAATGATGTGTGGTTCGTGGATAGTGGTTGCTCGAATCACATGTGTTCCAACAAGGAGATGTTCAAAGAGCTCGATGAATCTCGCAAGATTCAAGTCAGGCTAGGTGATGACAAAGGCTACGTTTATTTCTTTCTTCTTGCTGTACTCTACTCTCTGTTTCCAACACTCCCGTCCTCTAAGAAAGCTCCATATCTCTCTGAGACCGCTCACTGGAATCGGAGTGCTCATGTAGTCCGATTTCACTTTGAAGTACCCGAGTCCGAACCCGCCCGCAGGCGTCCTGTCCAGCAACACGTCTAGGGTTTGGTCATAAACGTTAGCAAAGAAGAGAAGAGATTCCACCCAACTCATCTCCTTGCAATCATCTTCGGTCAATCCAGGGATGGAGCCAGGAAATTATAGTAGGAGGGGCAAAAATATTAACATATAAATATAAAAATATAATAATAAGAGAAAAAATTTGGGTGTTGGGAGAGGGCCTCTGTCATTGCGGCTGTATTCAAAAGGAACACAAATATTTTACTTGTTTTTTTTTAAAAATTCTGGGGCTTATATTTATAGTACTTATATTTTTATTTGGGTCTTAGGTCTCCCCTATTTTCTAGTGCAAGCGGTGTTTTTCGTAGGTGATCAGGGGCAAGTAAATCTTTATTTTATTAAACGAAGGGGGGCAAATTATGTGAATATGTCGGTATTAGATTATTTTAATGTATATGTGTGTGTATATATTGGAGATTGAGGTGGGGCATTTGCCCCATCTAAACATACATTAGATCTGTCCCTGGGTCAATCCGAGCTCGGGAAACTGCTCTTCCATTATAGGGAGGTCTCAGGCCCCACCGAGGTACATCGACGTGAATGAGGCGGCGACTGTTAGGTTTGCGGTGGCCGGAGAGTTGGTAGGGTTTAGGAATAGACTGAGGAGGAGATTCTCGTCGACTTTATCGGCGATGTGTTGCCATTTATCGACTAGCTCCGTCGCGTTTTCCTCCAACTTTCGTGTCACGTTGAAGACTGTGACGGTTTCTGTGATGGAGACTAGTGTAACAGTGAATTCTAGAATAATCCGAAGCTAGTCCCTCCGCCGCCTCTGATAGCCCAGAACAGATCCTCTCCCATGCTTTTTTTTGTTTAGGATTTGGCCATCTGCGTTGATGAGGGCTGCGCCGACGATGTGGTCACGGGCGATGGAGTATTTCCGTGATATCATGCTGTAGCCTCCGCCGCTGAAGTAGCCGCCGACTCCAACGGTTGGGCAGACGCCGGCGGGGAAAGCGAGGGTTTTGCTTGTCCGGGAGATGGTGTAGTAGAGCTGGCCGAGGGTTGCGCCGACCTCCACACGCGCGGTTTTCGCCTTCTCGTCGATTGTCATTGATCGGAAGTTTCTCATGTCGACGATGACGAAGGGGGCCGACGCGGAGGCGTAGGAGAGGCCTTCGTAGTCGACTTGAAAATAACTCATATTAACACACAAAATACATGCTGCATTTTATTCATTACAAACCATAATATCGTACATAAAACACAATGAACATAACTACAAACCAAACTAAAACTCACTATGCCATAATACACACATAAAATCCCAATCCCTTTATTCATCATACATGCAGAATTCTTATGCATTAATTACGGATATCAGTCGATATATATGCATGACTGAGATGTCTTTCGGTTTTTATTTAAGACTGGCATAGGTGGAATACTTTGTTCGTTTCTAAAGAAGTTGTTCGGATCAACTTTGGTCTTCACACGAACCAATCTCTCAAAATTATTGTTAAAATATCGAATCCCCCAAACACTAGCTTGTTCGTAGCTCGTTTCACCCTCGATATTATTCCTCCCAATATCAAGATCTCTGCAGTTGATGTAGGCAGCCCTAGGAGACTTTTTCACATAACTCTCCATATAATCATACAATCTCCTTAACCAATCAAGATGGGCCTCTGATTGGTTAAGATTAGCCCACTCCACATTATATTCAATCATGAAAATGGTGCCCCTCCGATGCAGAAATGGAGTTTCCGCCTCGGAGAAAGCATTGAACACCCCGCCGTAGGGGCTAAACTGCAGCTCCGAACGATCTTCTTTGATAAGGAAACTCCATATCCCTCTCAGCTAAACCCTAAACCCTAACCCTATATATACAGTAGCATATACATATACTCCCTCCGTCCCGGATAATTCGGGTCACTTTGACCGGGCATGGGTTTTAAGAATTGTAATGAAAAGTGGGTTGAAAAAGTTAGTAGAATGTGGGTCCTACATTTATATATTAGTTTTATAATAAGAGTGAACTGCCTAATTGGGCCCTAGACTTGTATGCTTTCACTTTTGCGGTACCTAAACAATATTAATATCACCAGCGGTACCCGGACTTGTAATTATGCACGTTTGAAGGTTTTTTACACTTTTCGTCACTATTTCTGGACATTATAACCCCCGAATGGGTGAAGGGCTAATTCGTCCACACAATATCTTTCTCTCTCTACAGCTGCCAGCCTGAGCCTGCGCAGACATCATCTTCTTTTTACTTTTCTTCTTCCCAAGATTGGGAACTAGACTTTTGTTCTTACTTTCTCTGTCTATCACATTTGAATTTTTTTGTGGTCTTCTTCATCTCTTCCTCCCTCTTTTGTTCTTTTATTTGCATATTGGGTTTGTATATTTTGAAGTTGTACGACCGCCACCATACAAATGTCGACGTTTTCTACTAATGGTTCGGAACAAGGAAATGGGTGTAGGTGGCTAAGATTCCAGTATGAGAAGTGTTGGTGTCGGGAAAGAGCTTGTTTGAAAATAGTTGCCGATTCGAGGCGAGCATCGTACGGGATGCTGTACTTTGTGTGCGAGAAGAAAGGAAAAATTGGTGGGTGTAATTTCTTCCGGTGGTGTTTTCCGGTGGAGTGTTTGAGAGACTGCCCAACCGAAGGTCCGGTGGAGTGTTTGAGAGACTGCCCAACCGAAGGAGAAGTTCAAAGCAATGCAAATTTCAATGAAGAAGGTAGAGGTAGAAGCAACGACAGATTGATTATTTTAATTGCTTTTGGTGGTTTTCTTTTTGCACTTTTTGCCTTTCTGATTACTTTATCAAAGTAATTAGTATATTGTGTTGTAATGTAATCAAACAAATTTTAGTATATTGTATTGTTGACTATTGTGTGAATGTTATGGATAAGTTTAATTTGTAATCAATTACCCACCTTTAATCTCAACAACACACAGAATGAACGCTGAAACCTAACAAAAGAGAACATCATTTTGCATACCCAATAAATTAAAATCACAAAGATAAGTGCCCAAATTTTGTGGAAATGGAGTCCGACTGTGGATTAGGTTCTTCCATCTCTTCCGGCGAATTATGTTCTTCTTCCATCTCTTCCAGTGGATTAGGTTCTTCTTCCATTTCTTCCGGTTCTTCTTCCATCTCTTCCGGCGGTGGGTAGTAGTCCAAAGCTTCAGCAAGATCGAATGGAGGGAATCGTGTGCCCGCCGAATAACATCTCATAGTGAATAAGCCATTACCCTCGTAGTAGAACATCAATAGATCCCCCTTACGAAGAGCGTTGTTTCGCACACAATAGACCCATCCATGTGCGAAATGATGCACATCGCCATCCGTCTCAAACACCACCGAGGTAACACATCCAAATTCATTTTCGATCCTACAAGAGCGAGGAAGTGGAATTTCCTGTTCGGATACAAAGCGATTGGGCAACTTCTGCATATTTTTCAAATGAAATTAGTATGAAGCATGCTAAAAAGCATTGATTTAATTGTCGTGCATATGTAGAAACTAAAACAAAAGCATTTACCAGTGAATTTGAGCTATCAATTGGGTAAAACAGACGACAAAACGAAGGTTCCATATTTACTTCGACAGCAATACGAGGGCACCAAAATTCACTTTTAGATAGAAATTAGTTTTGAATTAAGGCTATACAAATGCATATGTTCAACATTTTATAGCCAAAGCAATGTACGGTAGGTATGTATTGCTTGGTGGGTAGGTGGGAATTGCCATTAATACAGTACAAGCTTTTGGTTGATTGAATAGAGACTCAAAATATAAATATCATCGGTGGTATTCAATATGTATAAAAATCACATTGCAAGGTTTCCTACCGACAATTTCATTTGCCCAACATACCATACAGACAAAATCACCAACGACTTAGTTCACAGACAAAAGCATAGTTCATAATCCTACAAAATATTATCCTTAGAGGACATTTCTAAGTTTAGAAACACTGATCATCAAGTCTTGACGGATTAAACCGCACAAAGTCTACATAACATTACAATAGGTAGGCAAAATAGTGAACATAGTCGTCTCCACATGCATCAGTCCTTGCTTTTACGGCGACCGCATCGTTGAGCTGAGCTTCTCCTACGAGGTTGTGGTACCGTAGTTGGAACTGGAGCTTTCTTCTGTATGAAGAAAGAAAATATCATTAAGTATGCCAATAAAAAATCATAAAAACATTCAATATAGAAGTACCTTTCGTGACCGCTTTGGACGATTCGATGATGTTGAAGGCATGTTGCCCTGAGCATTCCTTTCTGATCTGGGCTCTTCAGATGGTTGGCTTGCCTGAGGAGGGGGAATGCGTGGGTCATTGTTGCAAGTACGCCTGTTGTGGCCGTCTAGCCCACACCTCGAACACGTCATCACAGTCGTACGTGTGAGTGATTCCGCTCCATCGGCATGAACCTGAACTTGATTTCCTTCTCTTCTTTTCTTGCGTGGTCGTCCACGCTGGCACTTGGTCCTCGGTGGTTCAAGCTCGAAACCAACTTCAGAGCTCCTGGGCCAATTGTGCATTCCACTAATAGGATACAACACATACTTATACAAGCTCACCATAGTATCCAGTGAGTAATATCGACAGACATAGTCAGTCAAAGAATGGCCATTCTTCACAATACAAGCACAAGCATGTACGCACGGGATACCTTGAATCTGCCACAACCTACAAGTGCACGTCCTGTCACGCAAGTTGACAACATACTGGCCAGGAGGACCTGATACCTGATACGAATGCTCCCCATTCCATACCGATCTCCAAGCACTTGCCTTCACCGAAGCTTTATCTAGAATCTCTTTAATCAGCGGAGTGACAGGGTATTGGTAGTTCTTGATCCATTGACCCCTAATTTAGATTCTTTCCATCTGTTTTGTACAAACCTCCTCTAGCATGGTGATGATTGCCTTCTCTCGGGCTTCTACCGTCTTTGAGTTGAAAGTCTCGCACATGTTATTAACCTGTGATTGAAATTGACAAATACATTAATGGAGTAGAATAATGCATTAAAAAATCTACATTTTTAGTATTGCCCATCACCTGTGTGTCACATCGTACGTGCGACGAGTAGAATGCCAAAACCCATTTCTCTTTCGGGGCCACATTCAGTAGATATTGATGAGCTTGTGGGCTCCATACACTCATTGCTTCCATACGCTGTTCGAATTCCTCGATAGTCGTGCATGTAGATATCTCCCAAATCTTCTGTTTCATTGACTCCCCTACAAAGCGCTTTTTGAAATTATTGTAAATGTGTTGTATACAAAATCGATGCTCCGATTGTGGAAATTTCTCCTGCAGCACCATACCAAGTCCCTTGGGAGACAAGAATGAAATCAGCAATTAACATTATAAGGTATTATAAACACAAAATATTCAGAAAAAAGTAAGTGAGAGTTACAATACCTTCTGCTGATCAGACATAAATGCAAACCGAGGTGCATTGGCAGAGAGTTCTAGGTCATTGTCTAGATGGTCTAGAAACCATTTCCATTGAGCATAACTCTCTGTCTCAGCTACTCCCCAAGCTATAGGCCACCATCCATTATTAGGATCCATTCCCATAGCTGTGATAAGTTGCCCCTTGTACTTTCCTCGCAAAAAAGCTCCATCAAGGAATATAATAGGTCGACAAAATCGCTTCCATCCTTTTTTCAAGGGACCCAAACAACAGTAGAACCTTTGGAATCTAGGTCCTCTGCCTACTTGGTCCCTCACGGGCTCGTATTGTATGTGTACACTTGACTCTGGATGTGTCCTAAGCAACTCTTCCTTGTAGTAGAACAACTTCTTGTATTGATCACATGTCCTTCCAAAAATACCTTCAAGAGCTAGATCCCGAGCCCTGTAAGCCTTCATCCTACTCAATGTCGAACCGAACTGTTCATCCACACATTGTCGTATAGCTTGTAGAGAGATATGTGGATCTGCTTTGATCTTCTCAGTGAAACGCACTGCCAACCACTTTGCAGTGATCCACCTATTCTCAACAACATATGAGCATGTATGTGCATGGTTTCTTCGCAGACTCAGTAAGACAAAGTCAATGCCATTATAGGCAGCGGTCTTGCGGACGTAAATGAACCACTCGCAGCCTATACCATGGCATTTAACGCGCATCTTTGTCTTGTCATTCCTTGCAAGGTACAAGGGTCTCTTTGACATAACTGCGTACTGCCGTACAGCTGTCATGAAATACTCCTTAGTGGCGAACACGTCTCCCACATTCCAAACCGGTAACTGATCAGTTAAGTTGAATGGGGTATACACTATACCCTGCTTGCGTCTGCTTCTGCCCTCCTCAGGTTCTGAGATGTTCCGTAGTCCTGCATCGGGTTGATCATGCATCGGGTCATGCTCTGAACCCTCATGCCCCTGACCTTCATTGTTCTGAACAACTGGCGAGTATCGATGTCGTTTCGGTCGTTTGGTCCCACTGCTACTTGGACCTTCATTTTCCACCATGGCATTAGCGGCTGCAGCTGCTTGTCGCTGTGCATTCAATTCTGTATAATACGATGCAAACAATTGTTCGTCGCGACACATACTCGCCAATGAGATGAAGTGGTCAATGTCTTCATCATCATCATCAACTGGACCCTCATTATGTAAGGGGCAGTCATTATCCTTAAAAGGATCAACATCATCCACGTTCTGAGCATCATCTACAATATGGCCCTCATTTGGTTCAGGGTGTTCAACATGTGCATTGTCTACATTCACACTTTCACCTTCGTGCTGCGGGATAAATGTTTCCTCAAACAATGCTCCAAAATGAAAGCCTTCAAAATCAAACTCAAAATCAGCATTCTCATCATCCTCATAAATATCTTCCAAAGTTGGCTGATACGACCCCTCATCAACTACTTTTTCCTTTCCTTTATCTAATCTTCTGCGATCATATTGTTCCTATCACATAGTGGCAGATATAAATAACCAAAACCATAGTAAATGTAAAAAATAAAGTAAGTAATAGCAAGTATATTACCTCGACATGCACATCAACATCTTCTGAGCCATTGGCCCCACCTACAATTGAATCTGGGTTTCCTTTCTCAAACTCACCTTGACCATGAATACTTGCCTGAACACTTACTCCTTCAGCACCTCCAAAAAACTCACCATGACCATGAACACTTACTCCTTCAGCACCTCCAAAATCTGCTAACTGTTGGGGAGGCTCAACACTAGATCCTTCAACTCCACCCTAAGCAAAGTCACACAGAGGATTATGATTAAGTCAGTAGTAGAGTTTAGTCAGTTATAGCAACACTATAAAACCTAATAATAATTGTTTTCCCTCGCTTCAGCAATAGTTTTCCCTATATAAGCTTAAGCCATTAAAAGAGTCAACTAAATTACCTGGTTCACTGTGTCAGTTGCTACAACACCCACTTGAGAATTATTACAATAGTTTTCCCTCTCTTCAGCAACAATTGGTTCAAACTGAAATAATAAAAACACAAAATAAATGTCAGGTCCCACCAATATATAATGCATGTCAGGTCAGGTCCCCATCAAAATATACAAAAAATAATACATGTCAGGTCCCCACCAAATTATAATAACCTAATCACATTTCAGGTATCTAAAAATATCATCAATATCAAAGAAGTACCTCGATAGTTGTTTGGTTTTCTACCTCCATATGTGGACCTTCAATGACTGAACTTTGTGTTTTTTTGTCCTTATCACTTGAAACCTGTATTCAATAATACATATTTAGTTAATTAAATTCACAGATAAAGTTCTCATATGAAGAACAAAGGCAAAGTAGGGACCTCTGCGCCGCTGCTTTTGCATGCATCTACGTGACTTGGCATTGCTTCTACATGAATATGAATCCCAAGATTGTCACCTACATGTCTGTCATCCTCAACATCAAAATCACCCATCAAATTCTTTCCAACAACTTTGCTACTACGCATATCAGCATCTTGCTTCTTCCAACTTGCTCGAGCTTTAGCCAAACTAGTTTGAAGATACTCTTCAAACTCAATGTCCATCTCATACCATCCAATAAGCAATTGTTCTTGATTTAACCTCTGCTTCTTTCTCGGCTTTCTCTTAACTACACTAGCTTCAGGATCTTCTATTTCTTCAATGACCACATTGCTTTTAGGTTTCATAAAAGCCTCTCTAATTTTTTTTTGATCCACTGCCAGCTTGGCTTTAGCTAGGGTTGCTGTAATCTCCACAACATACACATGCAGTAGCCTTTCTTTGGATAGAGCCAATGAAAGGGATTCACCCATGCGACATTCATCGACAAGGGGTACCACACGACGGCCTACTGTAGTTCCTGTGCACTCATCGTTATATCGAGGATCACAATAATAAAACTCACAGATGTAATCTCTTGGATAGCCTAATTTCAGCAACATTGAAGAAAGATCTAGTAGCTGGAATTGGCCAACGAGGCAATTATCAAAGTGGGTCATAAAACCACCCACATAGGTATCCTTCACAACTCCCCCTCCGTGGTGTAGGGCCAGAGTAAACATTCCCGGCTTATTCTCTGTTTAAAAAAATTCGCCAAATCAAAACCCTTACAAACAACAAACACAAGGCGAAAAGAAAAATAGTAAACAAACACTACAAAATTTTTTTGAAAAACTAAAACCCTAACACCCAAATCAACAAACCCAGCCAAATTAGAAACTAAAACAAGTACCCTCCATGGAATGTCAACAATTTTTATAAACTAATCGTAGAATTAAAGTCAAATGAGTCAATAAAAAGCAAGGATTCACCATATTCAGTAGGTGGGTTGAACAAATCAATGTCTTTTGGACGGATATTCCAGGTTTCCTCGTCAACGTCGATGATCTCCATATGTCGGGGTGGTGGCGGTGGTGGTGGTGGTGGCGGCGGCGGTGCCTGGGTTGGTGCTTGAGCTTGTCTTCCCCGTTTTCTCCGTGGAGGCATGTCTTGATGAAAATGAAATGGGTGGAAATGGCATAGGAGGTGGAAATTGGTGAAATGGAAGAGGTGGCTGTCTCTTGAGCTTCGGAAAATGAAATGGTAACATTAGGAATGTTAGTCAATATAATAGAGAAATGTGTTTAGGAAAATTACCGTACACTTTGTCCTATTCTACTTTGTCTTTGTACATGAACTAATATTAAATCATTTCAAACTTTATCCAAAAATCCACTCAAATCAAAATGCAGATGAAAAGGCTGGCAGCAGTAGACAGAGAAAGATATTGTGTGGACGAATTAGCCCTTCACCCATTCGGGGGTTATAATGTCCAGAAATAGTGACGAAAAGTGTAAAAAACCTTCAAACGTGCATAATTACAAGTTCGGGTACCGCTGGTGATATTAATTTTGTTTAGGTACCGCAAAAGTGAGAGCATACAAGTCTAGGGCCCAATTAGGTAGTTCACTCTTATAATAAAATGTGAGTATGAATGAGTTAGTGGAATATGGGGTCCACTATCAAAAATGGTAAAAGTGAAGTGAGACAAATTATGTGGGACGGACCAAAATGGAAAACTGGGACGAATTATCTGGGACGGAGGGAGTACTTATTAAATTGTGGATGTTCAATGTCTAATGATTTATGGATTCTTTTATGTGTTTTTATGATGCATCAAAATACTAACATTAATATTTGAGAAATATATAAATTCAGTTATTACTAGGTCAGGAGTTCAGATGGTAACCACAAGGCACAAATAAGAGTTGAAATCCCAGAAGATGGATATGTTAGCTTCAAAGAATTATCCGTTTTCAATGCCGGCGTTTAGTATCTTCTTCGCATTTATTATAAGGGAAAAGACCATAAATGTAAAGTTTTTTTAATCTAATAAATGACTTCTTGTATTGTGATAATTATTGAAATAAAAAGTAGTAAAAACACCATGATATATAATAATACCTATTTTTATTTATTTAAAGGTGACTTGCACTGACAGTGCTATTACGTCATTACAATTTACAAGATATACATATACATATTCAATTGCATCAGATGTTACACTTTTCTTCCGTTACAGATTTACACATTTCACCCTTTTCATATTTCGCTACAGATTTACACATTTCACCTTTGCTATATCTATCAAATGACCAAGTCTCACAAGGCAATTATTAAGTGTATATCCATCCACATGACATATTTAATGTGAAAAACCACTAATCCTAAACATATGCGACAACTTTTAAGACTTACATTATTGCACTAAAATTTATACGTCATCCTCCATAATGTTAATTAATACTGGTTTTAATAATTTGACGCATCTCTTACACTGTTTACTGACCAAAAAAATAGGATTACCGATGGAAATATTTGAGTGAAAAAGAAGAGTTCACTTTTTATTTAATTTAGACAAAACCTTGCATGCTAATGTGGGTGCCCTTTTAATGTGTGCCACCTATTGTGATAATTAAAAATATCGCAGTAAGTGTTTTACTTTACTATGACAATTTGAAGTATTCGAATGAAAATTATGCCAAAAAAATTAAGGAGATAGCGGTGGTGTTTACTCCAAATTGCAAAGTGTGAATATCCTAAATTAATAACCTAAACTGATTTTAATTTTAACGAAAATAATTAAGTGATACTATCGATATTCTCCCAACAACAGTGATATAGTAGTACATTAATTTTGAATGGCGTTGTCCAGTATTGTGTTCTATCATTTCATTTTCTTTTCCAAGAAAATTATTATTCTTTTATAAAAAATGTTTAGAAAATAAAAATATAATCCTAAAACCCTTTTTGTCGAGTATATACGCAGTATCAAAAACAATATTCTCCATTATATTAATTAAAATTTATCGCTGGAGAATTACCCCAATTGTACACATTGATTCAAAGCCCGACACGCCGAAGCCCAGTTCATTTCTCTTCAATTAATAGGCCTAATATTCAAGGTTCATACAACTAAAACTATTTTTCATTAGTTATCACATCTTGTGTTTATTTATGCCTACTTTCAACAGTTGATTCTGAAAGAATGGCAGCAAGAATTGAAACATGCAGTAAGGTTGTAAGTAGTCATTGCTGTTTATAGCAAGAAAACAATATCTTTCATTGATATGATATGTTGAACTCATCGCATTCTTACAAGAAAGATCACTATCTATATTAGACACAGAAGGACCTAGAACATAACATGAAACCCTAAAGGACCAGCTGTAACATTAGCTAAACAACAAATTCAAATAACTGATTCTGAGAGGATCTCTTGATTTCTCACGTGCTGTGGATCCTTGAGCTCTTAACCAATGAACAATTGCCGGACATCAATATATCCTTCCATGATGGAGCAGGCTGAGGTGGCTTTTCCAAGTCATCAACTTTAGCTACTTTTGCATCCTTAACATCCTTGTGTACATGACTTTTCAACCTAACATTTCTTGCTCCAGCTTGAACACTACATGGCTCCAAGATAGCCATGTTAACACTTCCCCTCAATTCAATCCCAGATAAGGAACAAATGCTTAGCTTGTTACGCAGTCGGGAGAAGAATTGACACCCCAAAGGCTTGGTTAAAATGTCCGCTGTTTGATCTATAGTTGGAACATATCGAAGCTCCACTTTCTTTTCCTTCACCTTATCTCTCACAAAGTGGACATAGATCTCAATATGCTTTGTTCTAGCATGTAATACCGGATTACTTGCCAAAGCTATAGTGCTCATATTATCCACCCAAATAACTGGAGTTTTTGCATAAGCAACTCTCAGTTCATCGAGTAGACCAGCTATCCATGTCACTTCGCAGGCTGTTTGAGCAAGACTTCTATATTCAGCTTCCGTGCTCGATCTAGAAACAATTGCTTGCTTCTTTGAAGACCATGAAATCAAGTTCTTTCCATAGTATACACAATACCCTGTCACTGATTTTCTGTCATCAAGATCTGCAGCCCAATCTGAATCAGAAAAGGCCATCAATGTTGAGTCTGATCTCTGAAAATGAAGACCATAGTCCATAGTCCCTGCCAAGTATCTTAATATCCGCTTCACTGCCTTCCAATGCACATCAAGTGGTGAAGCCATGAATTGGCTAACTTTGTTGACAGAGAAACTAATTTCTGGTCTTGTTATTGCAGCATATTGAAGTGCTCCAACAGTACTTTTGTAGAGCTTACCATTCATGAAAGGATCTCCATCATTTTTGGACAGCTTGAGGTTTGTAAGCATTGGAGTTGGATATGGCTTACATTCTAGCATCTGCACTCTGTTTAGAAGCTCTTTGATGTAGGCTGCTTGACAAAGATGAATGCAATCTCAACCCCAAGAAAATGCTTCACTTCCCCTAGATCCTTTAATGAGAAATGGTTGTTAAGCTGAGAAATAACCTCCTTGATTGCAGTTGAAGAAGAACCAGTAATTAGCATATCATCCACATATATAAGAAGATAGATAGTTTCTTTTCCACGAATCCTAAAGAATAAAGAAGTATCTGCCTTTGATTGCTTGAAACCAATAGAAAGTAGAACTGATTGGATAGTTGAGAACCAACACCTAGAAGCTTGTTTGAGACCGTAGGGGTAACAAAGACACCCAAATGATCTAAGCACAGAGTAGTTTGAGTTAATTTTATGCAATTTTTCAAAAGGAGAAATGAATTTGAGAAGAGCTGTGGGTAGTCTGTTAATGAGATATGTGGCTGTGACAACAGCATCATCCCAAAACCTTGTAGCTAATCCAGCTTGAGAGAGCATAGACAAAGCCATCTCAATGATATGTCTATGCTTTCTTTCAGCCAAACCATTTTGTTGGGGAGTATATGGACAATAAACTCTATGAGTAATTCCAGAACTTGCCAAAAAACCAGAAAGCCCTTGGAATTCTCCTCCCCAGTCACTTTGTAAAATTTTAATTTTGGCATTTAATTGGTTTTCAGCAAGATTTTTGAAAAGCTTGAATGCAGATTCTACATCACTTTTAGATTTAAGAAGAAAAAGCCACGTGAAACGACTATAATGGTCTATGAAAGTAACATAATATTTGAATCCATTCCTTGAAATGACGGGAGATGGACCCCAAAGATCACTATGCACAAGTTCAAGAGGCTTTGAATAAACAGTGGTAGAACTTTCATATGGTAATCTATGAGCTTTAGCAACACAGCAAGATTTGCATAACTCATTGGATTTTATTGAATGGAAAGGAACATTATAGTTGGTGAGAGCCTGTTTGACTGTATCAAAAGCACAATGGCCTAGTCTCTTGTGCCATAACTCTAGGCTAACAACAGCTGCACTAGAAGAAGCTAAAGCTAAAGGAGAAATGGAAGCTAAAGACTTGGAACTTGAGACAGGAACACTGCTCTTGTCCTTATTGAAAGAGGCTGAGACGGCTGAACTTGAAGATTTGGAGTTGGAATTGGACTTGTGCAAGAAAAAGTGATAAAGTCCATGATCAAGAGTTCCCTTGAGGATGATTTCCTTGGTTACCTGGTCTCTCACAAAACAGAAGGTTGGGTGAAACTCAAAAAACATATCATTATCTCTGGCAAATTGGGAAACACTAAGAAGATTTCTAGATATTTGAGGCACATGAAGCAAGTTATGAAGAAATAAAGATCTGGATGAGTGGTGTGAAGATGATTTGAAAACAGAATTGCCAACATGCTTTATGCTAATGCCATTACCATCACCAAGGTGCAAGAGTTTACCTCCACGATACTCACTGGCAGAATTGAGATTCCCAAAATCATGTGATATATGATTCGTTGCTCCTGAATCTGGATACCAAGATGTTGAAGAAGAAGCATCTATGCTATATTCAGAAGGAGTTTGTTGGGCAGGAGCTTGTGAAGCATTTTGAAAGTAGTTTTGCCCTCTGATTTGAGCAACATTTGCAGCAGGATTCATCTGATAGCTTCCATGGCTAGCTGGATTTTGATTTCTTATCTGAGGAGCATTTGGCACAAAGTTTTGCTCATACCTGTACCAGCATTTATCAGCTCCATGACCTGGTTTTTGACACAGTTGGCAAATGATTTTTCCACCAGATCTACCACCTCTGCCTCCATATCTGCCACCTCTTCCTCTGAAATTAGAACCTCTCCTCCATCATTCCTGTAGTTGTTGTTGGAGCTGAGATTGCTTCTTTGATTTGATTGAACTAGGTGTGCAGAAGGCAAAGATGCATCAGCACTAATGGAGCTGGACATTATTTCTTCCAGCCTTGACTCATAACTCATGAGGATTGCAGAAACATCTTGGACTGTCCATCCTTCTGTCTTCGAGGTAACAGTCACCATTACTGGGTTGTAATCAGTTCCAAGACCAGATAAAATATGCATGATTTGATCCTCCTCACTAATTTTGCATCCTGCTGCTCCCAAAAGGTCACAACAGCTCTTGACTTGGCTCAAGAAAGCACGCATGGAGAGAGACTCTTTCTTCAGAGTTTGCAACCGCATCTTGTACTGCCTTGGCTCTTGACTGGTGTGCAAAACTTTTTTCAAGAGCCTGCCATATTTCATGGCTAGTGCTCAAACCAACTACCAAAATCATGATAGTTTCTGAGAGAGATGACTGGATCCAATGAGCCAGCCGCTGATCCTGCATATTCCAGTTTAAGAAATCTGGATTTGGCCTCTGTTGAGTAGAGTTTTTGGAGGTAATGGTTTGGGGTGGAGCTGCTTGCTCTCCAGTGAGGTAACCCTCAAGACCATATCCTCTCACAGCCGATAAAACGTGCTGCTTCCAAATAAGAAAGTTGTCCTCAGACAGCTTAATAGACACTGGGGTATTTTGAGGAAAGTTGTTTGAAAATTTCGAACTGAACTGAGAATTTTGATCTCCATGCTCACTTGAGCCATCATTTGAATCGTCAGACATGATTTCAAAAAGAAAGGATAAAAAAAAAAAGAATGCCTAGATAGCAAGAATTGAAACATGCAGTAAGGTTGTAAGTAGTCATTGCTGTTTATAGCAAGAAAACAATATCTTTCATTGATATGATATGTTGAACTCATCGCATTCTTACAAGGAAGATCACTATCTATACTAGACACAGAAGGACCTAGAACATAACATGAAACCCTAAAGGACCAGCTGTAACATTAGCTAAACAACAAATTCAAATAACTGATTCTGAGAGGATCTCTTGATTTCTCACGTGCTGTGGATCCTTGAGCTCTTAACCAAAATGAACAATTGCCAGACATCAATATATCCTTCCATGATGGAGCAGGCTGAGGTGGCTTTTCCAAGTCATCAACTTTAGCTACTTTTGCATCCTTAACATCCTTGTGTACATGACTTTTCAACCTAACATTTCTTGCTCCAGCTTGAACACTACGTGGCTCCAAGATAGCCATGTTAACAGATTCATCTCATTAATTTCGACAATATATGTCTGTCAACTGTCAACACACCCTTCGGCCTTTACCATATAGGAGTATACTGCATGTTACGAATTGCGTCTCAATTTTTAGTAATATGATGATTAATTTTATTTTTCACTAAAAACACTAAAAAGAGATATTGTTTGCACTTTGCAGTCTTCTAGCAAGCCGAGTAAATTCTATTTTCTCTCCGTAATTAACAATTATATTTACCGAATGTATGTATATATACACGATTCATATAATAAAATTGTTCTCCCTCCATCCGTGATGCGAATAGGAGTCTCAATTCTTTTCGTCATAAATTTTAAAAAATAGGGGAATTGGGTTATGAAGGTATAAGCTTGACGAAGTCCAAGGTAAGGTGTTATAAGCTGGACGAAGTCCAGAGGAGAGAAGAAGAAAATGGAGGAATAAGCTGGACGAAGTCCAGAGGAAAAAAAAAAGAGAGAAAATAAAAAAAATATATATAATAATGAAAAAAGAAGGAGGTATAAGCTGGACGAAGTCCAGGGGGAAGTTGTTTAAAGGGCAGGAACAATAATAACCTGACCTAGGAAATGAGGAGGAAACTCTCATAACCCGACGCTTCAGTGGTGTGGCAATAACTTAAGAGAGAATCGATCCTAACATCCCTGATGAGGAATGAGTGATCGAGTGAATCTAATAATTGGGTAAGAAGAGGCTATCTTGACGAACTGACAGATTGGCTAGGTAGAGGAAGGGAAAGGGTGCAGCCTGTTGGATTGAGGTATCTTACCACTGGGACATCGACAAACTTGATGAAAATTCGATTACATATGGTATTAATGTACAAAATTTTGGGGGTACAGTTGTACCCCCTTGTACCAACGTGTATACGCCACTGTGAATCGGGACTTCTATTTATTGAGGATTGAAATTGAAAACGAGACTCCTATTCACGGACGGAGAAAATATATATATTAGTTCTACTATTATACAACGTGACTTGCAAATTTAGTATAAATTGCAAAAGTGCACTCTCGACAAAGATTTTAGTAATTTATTTGAGACATGTTTCATTTCAACTTTAAACCTTTTTTGGTTATTTTCATCTCTCTCTTCTCCTATTTCTCTATTTTCATTTCATTTGACTTATGTTTTATGTTTAATTGATATTTAACTGATGATTAAAAAATGAATTCATATTTTATTCTATTTATATTTTAGAAATATATAAATTTAATTATTTAATACGGAGTAATTTTTTTCTGATAAGTTTTCTAATTTTAAACAAATAAACATTTGAATAAAAACAAATATTTTAAAGATTATCATAAAATTATAAGATCGTCTAGAATTTAACACTAGTACCATCCATTTCTTAAATTGTGGTTTGAGTGTTTGTTCATCCTCTATTTATAAATCCTACTAGTAAATTTTAAACCTATGTCAAACTTAACTATGTTACTAAGTGATTTGTATAAAAAGCTATTAAATATCTACTAATTATTCCATAGTCTTGTTCAAAATGACACATGCATGTTTAAATACGAAATAATATACTTCTTCGGTCCATTATGATTTGTCGCCATTTGACCCGACTGAGGTATAGCGGCAAGAGCGGGGTGGAACCAAAGAGACTATGGACCTACTCGAGATCGTTTCTACGACACGGGGTTGGCGTTAGCCACCATGCCTTAAGCACTTGAACATGGACCTAAATACTAAAGTGGAAAACTTTGAAGGCATGAAAACCGAGCTTGAGAGCTTAAGCTAATCTAACTAAGAGAGGATGAGTGGAAGAGAGTTTTGAAAGCTTCAAGAGAAACAATAGACTGAAATTAGAGACTTGGCATAGAATTTTCTAAACTAATGACAACTTGAAACAAAGAAACTGCTTGAGATCATTTTGGAATTACGAGAACGAAAACAGAGATTTGAGAAATTTGTGAGCTTGAAACAGGAAATAGATCAGGATAGTTGCTAGAGAATATAGTAGATACTATAAAACATATACCTAATCTAACTACAGAAAATGCCAAATAAATTTTGGGGTGAGCAACGTCCCCATTATGCTCAACAGTAGCTTCTGGTTCGCCTAACCCATGGCTGAATAGTGCTAACTTCAAATTTAGATGGGTCCGGTGTGGTGTGTCTTGGATCGTGAATGTTCAGGGTGAATTCTGTGTCGCTCCCAAAATGAGCTAGGTCTTCATTTCCTCTGTTTAATGACTGTTATGCCCCTTCTTGTAATGTAATGAAGCTGAATTGCTTGCCCACTTTGGTATTTCCTTTTGCTCACCAATAGGAAAGTGACACCTCTTGTCTTTCATTTGCAAATCAATCCTCCATATTGTAGTAATTGCACTTTGGCTATATTTGTCTTTTTCATGCTTTTTCACTCCACATTTGCCTATCATTGCTCACTCATGCCTCCACTTCTATTTCTCTCATTTTCTACACAAAAACATACAAAAAGTGTATATTAAATCCAATTTAAGCTCAAAATGATCCAAAATAAAGTGCAGAACATACGAGCGATCACCAACACAGATTTTAAGAAATATAATCGAAAGTGAGTTAAAAAAGTTAGTGACATATAGATCCTACTTTTATACACGTATTAGTTTTTTCATGGTTTATCTCATGGTTTAATAAAAGTTAGTGAAATAATATAAAATCAAAGTGATTTTTTTTCATGGTTTTATCTCATACTCCTACTATATAATTAGACTCAATATATGATTTTGATATTCAGAATTTAATGAATAAAATTAACACTTATTAATAAGAAACTTATACTAGAAAAACTATGGATATTGCCATCTAATATCATGAAACTTTCAAAAAGTTAGGGTTTTCCCACGAACTTTAAAATTGGCAAATAATATCACGAACTTTACTCCGGATTTGTTTTTTTCCCATAAATGAAAAATTCACGTTGTTTTAATAGATTGAAGAATAATTTTGAAGAGTGTGCTGCAAGAAAAACTATTTTCAAAGATTGAAAATCTTGAAGATCTCAAAATTGTTGTCGAGAAATTATGAAAACAAATCCGGATCATATTATTTGTGGGAATTTTTTCATTCGTGAGAAAAAACAAATCGGGGGTAAAGTTCGTTATATTATTTGCCAATTTTAAAGTTTGTGGGAAAAACCCACATTTTGAAAATTTCGTGATATTAAATGCCAATATATTCCTTTAATTTATTGTATTACTATATTCAATCAAATTTGAACCGCCTACCAAAAGTCAAACAGTAGGAATTTACGTAGTAATATATAAATAAATTAATGCGGCAAATTCTTCTCAAGATATTAAATATCCGTATAGTCCATAAATCATTTATTTAAAAATGAATTATTGTCAAGTCGTTTGTGACTGAAATGTATTAATCTTTATAAACTATTAGTATATATGTTAGCTTAGAGCATCCGCAATGGTTAATAGGCCAGTCATAGGCCAGCCATTCTCTCCTCTGCCACGTCAGCAACACTAAAAAAACCCCCGCCACGTCGATTTAGGCCACCCACAGAAATGCCACCAAGCAATAAAAACAATTCAAAATATACTACATTTACGAATTAAATTGCGATATACGGAATTAAATTTACGACACATATACGGGAAAAATAATCCATTCCATTAAAAAAAAAGTACAAAGATTTTAAAAAAAAAAGTACATGATTTTTTTTTAAAAAAAAAGGGCTTCAACACCCGAGCCCCGCCACTCTCTACTCCTCA